>NC_136264.1:645000-888000 GCF_964187855.1 Myxine glutinosa
CACAAATGGGGTGGTGGTGGTGGGAAGGAAGAGAAGGGTCCAAGCAGATGGTTCCAGGCTCCGGGTCCAGGCGAAGATGGTTCCAGGCCCAGATGGTTCCAGGCGATGGTTCAGATGGTTCCAGGCGAAGAATGGCAGGCAGCTGGTGTCGTTGGCGTGCGACCAGACCTTATAAATATGTGGGGGACTGGGATGCCACGTACATAATCTTTGTGCCAACTCTCTCTCTCCCAACGTTCGTCTCAGAGGGTACCCTCGCGCAGGTCGCTCCAACAACGTGACAATCAATTGAGCGCTCCCCGCGCAGTTCGTTCACAATCAGCATCCCCCGGCGCAGTCCGTCATCAATGGTCTCCCTTCGCGCATCTCCCCGCTTGCGCTTTTATAACCCGCTTAGAAATCAAGCCGCGCTTCATCGAGCCATGCCTATTAACGAGCTCACCTCAGACCTGGTTGGCTGGTGGGGGCTTACCGGCCACGCCCTGGTTGTGAGTTGACGTGGCCACACCTCGTTCTTGCCGCCCCGCCCCCTTCTTCTCCAAGCCTGACCTCGTGTTCAATGGCGGCTGAGCCAGGCAGCGAACGCTACTGGCAAGCCAAGGAACACAATTTGGAGGAAGGCTTCGCCGCAATATGAATTGACAAGGGGGCCTACTCTTATTTAATTAATACAACGCAGATTCAACTATTGGGAACAGATCCTTACCTGAAACACATACCAATGAAATAACTAAAGGAGAAGCCTATGGTGTGCTACGTGTTGCTCGTGGCCTAACTAGGGTGCGACGTTTGACCTTTTACACCAAAAATGGGAATATTTACAGGGGATTATTTATAAGGGAATATTACAAATATTTACAAAGTGGAGGGTTCTAAAAACCGCAACTATATATATATATTGTTACAGACGCGGTTTTAGATGTTAGTTTACCGAGCGGTTTGGTATTACCGCGTCCGCACAGTTACTCCCCGATTAGAATCCTATCCCGCCCGATTCCACTCGACGTTGACCAAGTCGCGCTATGCTAAATCAATGAAGGAAAGGACACAACGGCTGGGATAAATGCAACGACACAAGGGGTACAGTTCTCAAGACCTCCGGAGGAGGATATAATATTGGTGATGTAGAAACGGGTAGATTACACGGTAAGAGGTAAAGCACAGAAAGATGGGCACTTAGACACAGTCTTATCTATCCCCGACAGACCACAGACAAACGGGACAAGACTGACTTACACAGGGATTGATGGCAAGGAAGGGCAGGCAGTCGATAACACAAGGTGCCCCTTGGCTCAGGGGCAGAATCGACCCGGTCCGGTCCTGAGATGCGGGGAGGTATTGTCGCGCTCGGAGGTGGCGTCCTTTTCTCTCCAAGCTGAGGCGCATCTGACGTCACCTCCCTCTTCCTGCGCATCTCAGCGGGGAGTGACATGCCCTCGGCTCGTTGTCTCCGCCCCAGATGGAATCGGTCCGCCGCTTCCATTGGGTGCGGGGGGTTACCGGGCTCCGCCCTTGACGAGGAGCTGACAGCGAGCCCCTGCGTGGTAACCCCGTCGGAGCACATGTTCAATGGCGGCTAACCAAGCCGGAGTGAGGACGCACACCCCCCGCGCCGCCGCCGCTGTTGTTGTTGTTGTTGTTGTACCATGAGGAAGAGCTGCGGGGAGGTATTGGGAGGTCCTAAACTTTCTAACGGTGCCATACAATCACATTCTGGTGCAACGAAGAGTCAGAATTAATGGAAACGAGTCCTTAACTGACATAGACTAAGAATAACTAGCAAGATGTCCTATAGTTGTCTACGTGAGATGCGGTGAACCTGGATGCGACATTTAATGGGGGAAATAGGGGAAGGTCGGGGCTACAGAGTGTTGTTTACAGACAATGGGACTAGGGAATGGGGGATTGGGGATAGTTGGGAAGTATTGGGGAAATAGGGGAATATTTACAAGCGGATATGGATGGAGGCCAAATCCCATATCCGCAACATTGCACCCTTCTCTACCTCGGGGCGTCCCGACCCGATAAATTTTTACCTACGTTAGTGTGGCACTCAGATGTAGTTCCCTCTACTATTAACTCAACCCTGAGTGCGACAGTTTTACAGATGTTCACAAATGAGTAAATATGTCCCCCTGCGACGTTGCACCCTTCTCCTCACAGAAACACACCCACAGGATAACCGAATCGCGGAAAGAATCCTCAAACTAAACATACAGCTGGTAGGGAGCATCATTTATACAAGACTACACTGATATTTACACTACGATCCAGGACCTGTTTTTGGA
The DNA here is from genome assembly GCF_964187855.1 of Myxine glutinosa. Lineage (NCBI taxonomy): Eukaryota > Metazoa > Chordata > Myxini > Myxiniformes > Myxinidae > Myxine > Myxine glutinosa. Next base: position 647,289 of record NC_136264.1, read on the forward strand.
GGAACACATGCAGATGTTATGCATAGAGAGAGCACGCATGCCAGCATCGATACACCAACCCACGAGTGCTCTGTGGCCCTATGGCTTTTAATAATGTGCAGAGCACCCCATCCAAGCACCAAAAGCACCACCCCATTATGTACAGTCAGCACCATCCGGTGCACCAATAAAGTGTTCAATAATCACCGGTGGTGTCGCAGCCGGCCGATGTTCTGCCGCTGGTCTTGCCTTGGAGCCCACTTGGCCTTCTTGCTTCTTTAAAAATAAAGAAAGGCGCCAACCGCGTCCATTTCTGAATTGTGGCCGTCAGGGGGCCAACTATAAGTGGTTCACCTGTATGGCATAGGTGCCACGTTGACCCAGAGGTCCATCCACGGGTGGTGCTTGCCCGCAAAAGAACTGCGGTCCATGGTGGGCGGCCACAAAAATTGCGGTCCATATGGTGTATCGATCCAGGCAGCAAGCAGCGAAAGTACAGGCCCACAACTGCAGAGCCAGCACCTCTCTCTCCTCTCTCTCTGCCCCAAAGCCAGATCCTCGGAGGTGGGAGACAAAAGAAGAAGACAAGTGAGTAAGGTGGTAAGGGCGCAAAAGTGCACGCAATGTAAGGTAATGCACACTGGGGGCACATGGGAACCAGGTGAGACAGGTACGTTCCTACCGTACGCCCCCCCCCCCCACCAGGTAACCTACATTGCCCCTCCCTTACCCCTTACTGTATCCACAAAACACAACACTACCCATAAACATCTACTTTACACATCAACAACCATCCCTACTGTCTTCCCCGTTCCTCCCATAAACCAAATTCTTCTTCTCTCCCTCCTAACCAATCAAATTTGCCATTTCCAACTCTCATCACAATTTGCCATCTCCAACTCAACAGCAAAATTTGCCATCACCAATTCATCATCAGTCCCTCCTAAGGAGGGAGAGATGGAATCACCCCAATGTCTCATCCACGTCGTGATGCGTCTCACAAATCCAAACAGCAATTCTTATTTCCTGCAACACAGAACAAAGAAACACAGGTGTGGAGTCATCATCACCACAGGTAAGTGGCTGCGTATGGTGCGACAGGTTCATCAATCCTAACTATTTCCTAAATGACTTTAACAACTTTACATTACCCGGGGTCTTTCCCTGCCAATCCATTGGCCAACTTACACTATGGGTTCTAAAAACCAATTCACATTGACCAAACTGTGGTGCCTCTCAATTTGGGGGTCTCACTCCCCCGATTCATCTCCCGGTGCCTTCGCACAATTTCTGGGCTGTGACGTGTAGCTCTCCCAGCAGGTCTACCCACCTGCACACCTCCACCACTGTAGTTGCCACCCGAGCTTACCTGCTCCTCACCCTAACCTAACTAACTGGGGAAGGCCCTCTCGCACTCTCACCCCCTCAGTGCCCTCTCTGGCAGGGGCTGCCCGATCCACACCCGGGATCCTCAGGCACCCACTGACACTAACGGCTCCCAGAGCCCACCTGCGGCCTCACCTGGCCGACATCCTCACAGTGGTGGAGTGCCCAAACCAACTACACACACTAACAGGCTACACGCCCAGCCATTTCCACAACACTAATGCACCCATCCACAATACCATTCTGCAACCGCACCACAAATGCCAATATCCAACCACAATTTACCTATACCCTCTACCTAACACTTACACTACCCGCCCCGGGTACTCGTGAAAGGGGTCCACTCTTCCCCCATCCACACCTTCGCACCATGCACACCACTCCGTACCACTTACTCCAACTCTCTCCACACCACTCATTCTCTGCTCCATATATTCCACACACCTGTACTTGCACACCTGTGCTCTCACACCTGGTGCCACCTGCACCCTTCTCTCCCCAAAGCGCATTCGCGCTGATCCACAACACTCACTATTCATACACTGCTCCACACACCTGTCCAATTCTCACACAGCATCATCTCATCTCACTACTCCCCTCTGAAACTTGCGCGTCCCAGTCGTCCCTTTAAACTATTGCGCTCCCTCGTCATTATCATCCACACTAATCTACCTGCATCCCCACTACAGGTATCAGTCACTAACTAACCTTAACGTCACCTAATGTCATCTTCTAGGGCCCTATCAATATCCTAACCCACCCGGGCTAGTTTTCACTGCCATACACCCCATAAACTATAGCGCATTTGCCCCACCATGGGAAGGGTGGCAGGGATGCCACCCTTACCCACCATCATACGGCGCGAGTGGGACCTTGTGGGCCCACCTCGTATGTGAGTCATTGCCCGCCTGCCGGACCCCGTGCGTCGCCCCTTGCGGGGTCAGCGCGGGGCCGAACCGGCCGGGCCCCCACCGTACATTACCCCCAAGGGGCTCTCGTGCCTCCCCTGTCCCTCTAACAACTACCCCTGTTGGTGTCGATGCATGGGTCACACTTCCGCAACCCGCTACCCATTCCATACCACCACAACCTTGCTCACCCACACCTCTCGTTCCATACCCTCCGGACCAGCCATACACCTCACTCTTGGCCTCTCACGAACATCCGGGTCTATCTCGACCCCCAAGCTTATTAAATCACCTGGCGCATCATACGCACGACCATATTGGTCACCACTTACACCGGGTCCTCTTTCTCTTCGCTTCTCCTCCATCACCTGCGAATCCCTCATCCGGTTAATGAGCACATCATCACGATCCGAACACAGACTTTGGACCTATTCTTTTACTTCCTCCTTTATCTCTTTCTTATCCTCTCTCCATCACTTCTTAATTTCGCTCACCCCTTCTTCCACTTCTTCTAATTTCTGCTTCACCTCCTTCATCTCCTCGTGCGCCCCCTTAAGTTCTTCCTCTAACTCCACCTTATTTTTTTTCTATGTGCTCCCGCACCTCCCGCTCTTTAACCTCCATCACCTCTACCACCTTGTTCATTTTCCTCGTCAGGTCCTCATGTACCGTCTGACACTCTTTTTTAATTACCCCTACGTCCTTTTTCATCTCCTTCTGTGTCGATTTTAAACCCTCTATTACCGCTGTGTTCTTCTTTACCTGGTCCCCCAACTCCTTTTGTCCCACTGTCAGTTGTTCTACTCCCAGCGTCAACTCCTCTATACCCCCTTGCAATTTTACAGTCCCCTTTCTCACCTCCTTCTCCATGCGCTCCTTACAGTGCCTCACCTCCTCGCGCACTCCTCCGACCTCCTCACTCACACCTCTTCTGATCTCCTCTCCCATCACTTGCATCTCCTGCCCAGATGCCACCCTCATCTGCTCCATTTCCTCCCTGTGAGCATCCAATTTAGTTTCTACCCCCATTCTGACCCCCTCTATCTGCTGCCCCATTTTTTTAACTTCCCTTTCCGCTTGGTCCCTCATGTCCCTCAATTTGCCTTCCATCCTGTATTCTAACCCCTCTAACCCCTTTTGCATCCCTTCCATTTTTTTTTTTTTTTTTTTTTTTTTTTTTTTTTGTATACAATATCGAGGCTCGTGAAAGAGCGAACATTAATCACACAGAAAGACAAACCGACACATAAAACATATAACATAGGGAGCGGTAGACAAGATGGGGAGAGAGGGGGAAGGACACAAACACAACATTTGAGAGCAGGGACCGAGAGACATGGAGACATCGAGAGATCTGAGAGAGGGCGAGGGCTTTGGGGGGGGGGGGCGTGGGAAGGGGGCAGTGGGAGAGGTATAAAACATATGGACACTGCCAGGACTTCCAGGAAAGAAGTTGGAATTTCAAACAAGGTGGATCTGGGGTGAATTAGCGGGGGTAGTAAAGATCAAGGTTTTGGATGGGGGAAGATAAGAGATGGTGGTGAACAGCTGTTTTAAAGACCTGGAGGGAGGAGTGGGATTGAAGGGAGTGAGGGAGTTTGTTCCAGAGGCGGGAGAAAAGAGGAATGAAAGAGTGAAGGTGAGCGGAGAGCCGAGATTTCGGCAGTTTAACCATCAGAGGGTTGCTGGCAGATCTTGTGCGACCTGTAGGAATATTTGGGGGACAGAGCACAGAGAGAGCTGGGGGTGCAAGGCCGGAGAGGAGTCGGTAGAAGACAGAAAGACCACCTACCTGCCTGCGGTGAGTGAGTGAAAGGCCCTCAGAGATAGCTTCATCGCGGGAGATTCCAATAATTCTGAAAGCTTTGGTTTCAACAGCGTGAAGCCGAGCCAGGTGTGAGGCAGGAGCACCGGCCCATAGGGGAGAACAGTATTCCATTGAGCTGCGGATGAAAGCCTTGTATGTGGTGAGGAGCTCAGGTGTGCCGAGGAAGGACTTCGCACGACGGAGGATGCCCAGTCGGCGACTGGCTTTGGAGGCCAGCTTGGAAATGTGGTTTTCCCAAGAAAGATCATGGCAGATAGTGAGACCCAAAATCTTGAGCGACAGAACTTCTTGGAGAGGATTGTTGAGAAAGTAGATGGGAGGGTTGTCCAGTCGATCTTTTCGGAGAGACATAGTAAGAGTGTGAGATTTGTCAGGATTGAAAGACATGTTCCACTTGTTTGACCAGTCTGTGATTTTGTCCAGGTCTTCAGAGAGTGAGGAGGCAGCAGACTGCCGATCTGAGGGAAGAGGAATGGAGCGGCAGAGAGTGGAGTCATCAGCAAAGAGATAGAGAGGATTTTCGAGAGAGTCAGAGAGATCATTGATGAAGACCAGAAAAAGCACGGGGCCCAGAACACTGCCTTGGGGAACTCCAGCCTGAACAGGAAGAGGAGATGAGAGAAACCCATTCAGGGCCACACGTTGACGACGACTAGAGAGGAAGTCCGCCAGCCATGCATGGAGATTTCCATGGATACCAAAGGAGGAGAGTTTGGTGAGCAGAGCGGGGTGCCAGACCGTGTCAAAGGCACGTGATATGTCGAGGGAGACAGCTCTAATTTCCTGTTTGGCATTGAGGACCTCCATCCATTGTTGAGACAGCAGAAGCAGCATGTCCAGAGTAGAGTGACCTGGTCTGAAACCAAATTGATGATCAGAGATCAAGCCATTGGAGAAGAGGAAAGATTTCATATCAGAAGCAATGATGGATTCCATGACTTTGCTGATAATTGGGAGAAGGCTGATTGGTCTGTAGTTGCTAGGATCTGTTTTTGCACCTTTTTTGTGCAAAGCGGTGATGTTGGCTGATTTCCAAGCAGATGGCAGTTGACCTTGAGCAAAAGAGAGGGTGAAGAGAACAGAGAGAGGGTGAGATAGAGCAGCAGAGCAGGATTTTAGGACCCGTGGGCTGATGCCGTCGGGTCCAGTTGCAGAATCAGAGTCGAGGGTTGACAGAAACTTTTCCACCTTGTCAGGAGGAAAGGACACGGAGTCCAGGAGCAGCAGGGTACGACTGGGTATGGTGGGTACAGAGAGGGATGGGTTTGGGACACAAGATTTAGAGGCAAACACAGAGTTGAGGCATTCAGCTTTTTCACGTGCGGAGTCAGCTGTGTAGCCGTTTGAGGTAAGGGAGGGGATGGAGGGGGAACAAACACCAGAAACGGATTTGACCAGACGCCACCAGGATTTGGAAGAGGGAGACAGATAAGAGAGTTCGGTCTTGAGAACGGAGAGATATTGTTTCCTGGCTCTCCTGAGGGTGGACACACACTTGTTTCGGGCTTTGTGAAAGGAAAAGAGATTTCCTTCCGTTGGATTTGCTTTCCAGGAGACGAAGGCAAGTTGTTTCTGGGCAACAGCCTCACCACAAGATTCCGTGTACCATGGACGGGAGGAAGGGTATGACAACTGAAGACGAGATGGGATAAATCTGTGCATGAGAGAGAGCAATTTACTTTGGAAGAATTCCCAGGATGAGTTGATGTCAGAGGTGGTAGAGATGGGAGACCAGTCCAGATGATTGATGGCTGCTTGAAGACCGTGCCAGTTGGCCTGAGTGAAATGCCAGACTCGTCGACGCTGAGCAGGCTCCCTGAGGATGGTCAGAGAGATGTCCACTTTAACAAGGACATGATCAGATGATCCGATCGGAGCAGAAGAAGAGCAGCAGACATTTTCAGGGAAGTTAGTCATAACCAAGTCCAGAAGAGAAGATGTTCCGTTGACAGAGATCCGGGTCGGGAAATTGACAGATTGTGTCAGTCCCAGTGAGTCGCAGAAGTCCTTTGCTGAGGAGCCATGGCTGGTGAGAGAGGTACCCACACCCAGCCAACTGGCATGATGACAGTTGAAATCACCACATATGAGGAAGAGAGAGTTGGGATGAGTAGATAGAAGTTGGTCCATATCATCAGACAGCGAGATGTAGATGGAGTCATCACTGTTTGGTGGACGGTACAGCACACATATGAACAAGAGGTGGGAGCGAAGGGGGAGCCGTAGCCAGAGGTATTCCTGGGGGTGAGGTGGAGAGAGTGCAGTGCAGGGCGAGTGAGGAAGAGAGTTTTTGATAAAGATAGCAACCCCGCCTCCAGGACGAGGCTCAGGTCTATCATACCGGAGGAGGGAGTAGCCCGGGAGAGATACTATGGAATCAGAGACATCATAAAGGAGGAAAGTTTCTGTTAAGCAGATCACGTCTGGTTTGACAGAAGCAACCTGTATGGAGAGATCAGTTAAGTTTGAACGAAGGCCCCGGATGTTTGAGGTCCATACCGTTAATGAAGAGGAAGGGGGAGCATCAGATACAGAACAGGGGGGAGGAGGGGTAGGGTAAGATGTGGAAGAGGTGGAAGAGGTAGGGAGAGCTGTTGAAGGTGTGTCAGAGATTTCAGAATAGCTCGGAGAAAGGGAAGGATGGGGCGGACAAAAGGTTTGATGGTGATTGGGTGAGCCACAATGAGGTGTTATTTGAGGAGGGGGAAGAGCGAGACAGAAGGTTGGGGGAGATGGAGGTGAGAGTTTGAAGGGGGAAGAAGCGGGGAGGACGCTTTGAGGAGGGGGAGTGAGCGGGGGGAAATTGAGAAGCAATGAGGGTGGGGAGATTTGAAGGGGAGGGGTGAGGGGGGAGTTTGGGAGGGAAGGGACAAGGGGAGGGATTTGAAAGGGATGGGATATGGGGGAGATTTGGAGGGGAGGGGTGAGGCAGGAGTCTAGGAGGGGAGGGGCGAGGGGGCGTCTTGGCGGGGAGGGGTGAGGGGGTAGTTTAGGAGGGAGGGGGCAAGGGGGGAGATTTGAAAGGGATGGGTGATGGGGAAGATTTGGAGGGGAGGGGTGATGGGGAAGATTTGGAGGGGAGGGGTTATGGGGAAGATTTGGAGGGGAGGGGTGAGATTGGATTTTTGAAAGTGTACGATTTATGGGAAACGAACATTTATTGCAAAATGAGTTTCTTGTGACCTTCGAGTTAAAAATACGTTTAAGGACGCTGGATGGAGGATGGAGTGCAGGAGAGTTTAGGGAATGTAGAACAAAGGCACTATAGGAGATGGATATTTTTTTTGGGATGAATTGATTTGGTGAGCAAGTCGAAAGCAGCCTTGTAAAGAAGAAGAAGAAAAAGGTGTTATAAAATATGACGGAATACATAACTTGAGGGGAAAGTGTAAACATTGAAGGTTAATGAGTGAAAACTATCTGGGGAAATGGGGGAGAAACACGTGGTCGAAGAACGAACGAACGAATAAGAATGAATAAACGAATGAGAACAGAGAAGGAAATGTTTTTTTTTTTGTTTGTTTTTTTTTTGAGTTGAGATTTACACAAGGAAGTAGGCTATGGGTGAAAAGACTGGGAATACAGAGAACGAAAGTTATTGGATCACAAACGACGGACCACTGAGAGAAAAACAAAGCCTCAAGGTTGTACAGTGCACACTGTACAAGGCCTTGCTCGCGACACGGCAAACAGACGATCAATTTATGAAAGATAAACACCGAGAAACAACCAAAGTTGCACACAATAACTTCACACACCGAAAGATAAATACAGTTTCGACAAAATACAATTGTGAACAGACTTAACTTCGAAAAACGTGGAGACCGTGTGGAGCTTCGAAAATCCCTGCCGCCGTCTCCAAGATCTCGCGAGATCTCTTCTCATTTGATTCTCTTGAGCGGCCATTCTGTTTTCTACCCCCATTAACCCATTCTTTACCTCTTTTATCCCATTGTCTAACGCCTCACCGGTACCCCTCACCGGTACGCGAGATCTCATTTGATTCTCTTGAGCGGCCATTCTGTTTTCTACCCCCATTAACCCATTCTTTACCTCTTTTATCCCATTGTCTAACGCCTCACCGGTACCCCTCACTTCGTCCCTCATTACCCCCAATTGCTCACTCTGAGCCCTCGCTTCGTCCCTCATTACCCCCATTTGGCCCTCCAATCGCTCACCCAATCGCTCACTATCAGCCCTCATTTGCTCACTATTCTGGGCCATAAGGGCCTTCATTTGTATTAAAAAAAGGTCCAAATCTACCAGCGGCGCTACTACGGTCGCGGGCGCGGTCGCTGTGGCCATGTGCGAGGCGCCATTTTGCGCGCCCGTAACCTCATGCACGAGGACGCGATTTTGCGACCCTGCCACCCTCACTGCTTCGCTCTCCTCATGTCCCTAAATTTGGTCCTGGATCGACCCTGCCTCACTCTCCTCTACCGTAACCCAGCCGTCTTGATCCGCCATAGCGCGACTTTCAAAATTCGGGTTTTTATTTTTTTGTAAAACAAAATCAAATTTCGCCGTTAATAATTTCGAGCGCGTGAAGCGCGCTTCGGGTCCGATCTCACTCCTCGACACCAATTGTAACAGACGCGGTTTTAGATGTTAGTTTACCGAGCGGTTTGGTATTACCGCGTCCGCACAGTTACTCCCCGATTAGAACCCTATCCCGCCCGATTCCACTCGACGTTGACCAAGTCGCGCTATGCTAAATCAATGAAGGAAAGGACACAACGGCTGGGATAAATGCAACGACACAAGGGGTACAGTTCTCAAGACCTCCGGAGGAGGATATAATATTGGTGATGCAGAAACGGGTAGATTACACGGTAAGAGGTAAAGCACAGAAAGATGGGCACTTAGACACAGTCTTATCTATTCCCGACAGACCACAGACAAACGGGACAAGACTGACTTACACAGGGATTGATGGCAAGGAAGGGCAGGCAGTCGATAGCACAAGGTGCACCTTGGCTCAGGGGCAGAATCGACCCGGTCCGGTCCAGAGATGCGGGGAGGTATTGTCGCGCTCGGAGGTGGCGTCCTTTTCTCTCCAAGCTGAGGCGCATCTGATGTCACCTCCCTCTTCCTGCGCATCTCAGCGGGGAGTGACACGCCCTCGGCTCGTTGTCTCCGCCCCAGATGGAATCGGTCCGCCGCTTCCATTGGGTGCGGGGGGTTACCGGGCTCCGCCCTTGACGAGGAGCTGACAGCGTGCCCCTGCGTGGTAACCCCGTCGGAGCACATGTTCAATGGCGGCTAACCAAGCCGGAGTGAGGACGCACACTCCCCGCGCCGCCGCCGCTGTTGTTGTTGTTGTTGTTGTACCATGAGGAAGAGCTGCGGGGAGGTATTGGAAGGTCCTAAACTTTCTAACGGTGCCATACAATCACATTCTGGTGCAACGAAGAGTCAGAATTAATGGAAACGAGTCCTTAACTGACATAGACTAAGAATAACTAGCAAGATGTCCTATAGTTGTCTACGTGAGATGCGGTGAACCTGGATGCGACATTTAATGGGGGAAATAGGGGAAGGTCGGGGCTACAGAGTGTTGTTTACAGACAATGGGACTAGGGAATGGGGGATTGGGGATAGTTGGGAAGTATTGGGGAAATAGGGGAATATTTACAAGCGGATATGGATGGAGGCCAAATCCCATATCCGCAACAATATATATATATATATATACATATATGTGTGTGTGTGTGTATGTGTTTCTGTGTGTGCACGTGTGTGTGGGTGTACATTGTATGTGTGTTTGTGTGTGTGTATGTCTGTGTGTGTGTGTGTTCATTTTCAGACCTAAGGGGAAAAAAGAGGAATTAAAGAGTGAAGGTGAGGAGTGAGTTGGTTTTGGCTGTTTCACCAGAAGTTGCTGCCAGACCTTGTGCATCCAGCTTGAATATTGGGGGACAGAGCAGGGGTGCAAGGCCGGAGAGGAGTCGGTAGAAGAGATATTTATCCCAAGGCCGCCATGATGCAAGTAGGCGGCCTCAGATATATATCCGGGAAAGAGCAGAGGAAGAGCACGATTAACGGGAAACGAACATTTATTGCAAAATGAGTTTCTTGTGACCTTCGAGTCAAAAATACGTTTGAGGATGCTGGAGAGGGGATGGAGTGCAGGTGAGTTTAAGGAATGTATGAAAGAGGAACTGTAAGAGATGGATTTTTTTTTTGGAACGAATAGATTTGGTGAGGACGTTGAAAGCAACCTTTTAAAGAAGAAGAAGAAAAAGGTGTTATAATATGCGACAGAATACAGTACTTCAGGGGAAAGTTTAAACATTTTTTAATTTAACAGTGAAAACTATCTGGGGAAATGGAGGTGAACCACATGATCGAAGAACGAACGAACGAATAAGAACGAATAAGAACAACGAATAAGAATAAAGAAGGAAATATATATATATATATATTTTTTGTTTGAGTTGAGATTTTAAACAAGGACGTAGGCTGTGGGGTGAAAAGACTGGGAAAAACAGAGAACGAAAGTTATTGGAGCACAATTGATGGACCGCTGAGAGAAAAACAAAGCCTCAAGGCAGGACATGGTAGCCTACAAGGCCTCAAAAGACGCGACACGAATTAACTGACGATTTTCTATACAGGTATCTATATAATAATAGCGTAAGGACTCGACTTTGTTATCCCTTTTACGCCGCACCCAGTGACCCAATGCCCACGGCACTAATGGATTTACGATCTAGGAACCGCGCTCTTTGTTTATCACGTACAGCCATACTCGAAAAATCTGAATAAGCCGACGTTGGGGCCCAAGAGCATCCGATTAACTGCCGATATGACGCCATCTTACGACGCCATCGTATTGGCGTCTGCTGGGCGAAGGCGAAGCATGCCGTCCACTGATTGGACAGGCGAAGGCAAAAGCAAGCCGTCCACTGAGTGGACAATCCAGAGCATGCATTTGTGCCGGTGTCGGTGATCGTTGTTCATATATACGCACTCTTCATTCTCATCTTTCTTCCTAACTCTTACTCGGACAAGCAAATCCCCTATGCCATCCATAATGGTACACTCTATCCATACACCACATCCTCCCTTCCGTGGATGTTCCATGGGTTTCGGCTAGTCTATATAATAATAGCGTAAGGACTTGACTTTGTTATCCCTTTTACGCCGCACCCAGTGACCCGATGCCCACGGCACTAATGGATTTACGATCTACGAACCGCGCTCTTTGTTTATCACGTACAGTCGTACTCGAAAAATCTGAATTAGCCGACGTTGGGGCCCAAAAGCATCCGATTAACTGCCGATACGACGCCATCTTACGACGCCATCGTATTGGCGTCTGCTGGGCGAAGGCGAAGCAAGCCGTCCACTGATTGGACAGGCGAAGGCGAAAGCAAGCCGTCCACTGAGTGGACAATCCAGAGCATGCATTTGTGCCGGTGTCGACGATCGTTGTTCGTATATGCACTCTTCATTCTCATCTTTCTTCCTAACTCTTACTCGGACAAGCAAATCCCCTATGCCATCCATAATGGTACACTCTATCCATACACCACATCCTCCCTTCCATGGATGTTCCACTGGTTTCGGCTAGTGAAAAATTAACACCGAGAATCTTCCTAAGGACACACTATAGGTACACACACCGAAACATAAATAGTTTCGACAAAAACACAATTGTGAACAATTACTTAACTTTGAAAGCATGAGAGCGTGGACAGCTTCGAAAAGACGTCACTCGCCGACACTCGCCGATGTCACTAGTTGCACTGTCACTATCACTAAACTGTCACTGTCACTAAAAAGCTTTGATAACGAAAGCGCGTTCTTCACCCGACAAGTTCCAGTAGCGGTTGGGGTGCCAGCTTGTTATCCTAGGATCCTGGGTTCGAATCCCGGTCGATCACTGAATTAACGCCAGGGGGGGTGGACTCAGCCTGTCATCCTTCTGTGGTTGCCAAATTGAGTACCAGTTCACTGGTAATTCCCTGTGTATGTTGGTTGGTTTGTCTGTCTGTCTGTCTGATTGTCTGTTTGTCTGTTTGTGTGCAGTACTACGTCTACACCGTTGCACAAAGAATCGCCAAACTTTACACACATATTTGTCTTGCTCTGGAATAGACTGTGCCCAATTTTTAACTCTCTCGGCCCAAGGCCTCCATTATGACGTCACAATTCGATAATTCGACAAGTACAAAACTTCATCCAATCAAAATGCAATTTCTTGAGCGGCATGTCGGCATAAACTGATGGAGAAAAAAAAATAATGATGACGTCATCGGTCACGTGGTTCGGCCGCCATCTTGGAAAAACGGAAAAAATTTACACCTCTATATCTCCGAAAGTGCTGAATAGAAACAATTGAGACATGGCTCATTGTAAAGAACTCTCCATGGGAAATATAATATGTTAATGATGACGTCATATGTGCCTCCATTATGACGCCATAATTCGACAAGTACAAAACTTCATCCGATCAAGATGAAATTTCTTTAGCATAATCTAGGAATAAATTAGTTCAGAAAACAAATAATGATGACGTCATTGGTCACGTGGTTCGGCCGCCATATTTGTCCAAAATGGCCAATAAAAAAGTACATTCTGGCAAGTCCTCGGTCTCTGACCGATTTTTCATCTGTCTGTCTGTCTGTCTGTATGTCAGTCACCTACAGGTCACAGTTTTCAACCGATCTTCAGAAAAATTAACCAAATGGTGGAGTTGGTCATAAGCAAGAATCCTATTGTTTTTGGGGTCAATAGGTCAACATAGGCCGAAGGTCACCAACCTTGTCAAATTTCTAAAATCCTCAATTTTCATCCAATTGACTTGAAAATTGAACAGCATTTGCACATCGAGTCACTAAATAAGGAAACCAACTATTTTTGAGGTGAAAAGGTCAAAGGTCAACTCAAAGTCGAACTTCCAAAATCTATATATATAAAACACAGTTTGTGTGTGTGTGTGTGTGTGTGTGTGTGTGTGTGTGTAATGTTACCGATAGACTCCTAAACGGAGAGGCTCACGTGCTTGATATTTGGCATAGACATGGCCATTGAGCCTGGGAAGAACATGGCCGACCTAAAAAAAAAAATTTTATAATATTTTTTTACCATATTTTTACCTCAGCACATTTCAGCGAGGAACATTATGCACGGAATCTGAGGCGGTGGCAGAGCAGCGCGCTGATTCGCTCAGAGCGATCACGTGATGTTCCTTGCCGCCATAAACTCAGTTACGCGTTCGCACGTATTTCAGAGCGAAAAGCGATTGCGTTTTTTCACATTTCAGCAAGGAACATTGCCATTCACACTACATAGGTTTTTTTTTCTATCATCTTTACGAGATCCATATTTTTTATTCATATTTACCTCAGCGCATTTCAGCGAGGAATATTATACACGGAATCTGAGCAGGTGTCAGAGCAGCGCGTTGATTCGCTCAGAGCGATCACGTGATGTTCCTTGCCGCCATAAACTCACAGTTACGCGTTCGCACGTAATTCACATGTTCAAAACAAACGAGATCCGCAAAGCGAGTTGGTCGAGTCGTGCTAACCAAGATGGCGACACGGCGGCTTCACTTTTCACGGAGTATGAGCGTTCTATATATTTTCAATTCAGTGCGCCCGACTCGCTCACGTACTTGATTTGTGGCATAGACATGGCCATTGGGCCTTCACGGTGTAATTTGTGCGAGGCTTTTGTCCGAGTGAGCTTGAGTCGAGAGGGCGAATGTACGGGTTGGGAATGTACGGGTCTCCATTCCCCCGCCCGGCAACGCCGGTACTGGAGAGCGTCACAGGATCGGTGAGTCTCCAAAACCGCTTCGTGCTGTTGCGAAGATGCAGGACGATGTCGCGATTGTTGTGCTGCTCTCCGACCATGAGAACTGCAACGTCATTGTTGACTGGCCCTCCCCTTCCCCCTCCCCCATCCCCTCCCCCTCCCCCTCACCCTCCCCTTTCCCCCCTCCCTCCCCCTCCCCCCTCTTCTACCCTCCCCCCCCTCTCCTCCCCTCCCCCCCATTTCCCTCCCCTCCCCCACCCGGCAATGCCGGGTACTTACTTCTGCTCGTCGTCAATAATAATCTGAAAAACCGTTAATTTTCATCCGATTAACTTGTAAATTGAACAGCATTTGCTCATTGAGTCACAAATAGGGAAACCAACTACTTTTAAGGTCAAAAGGTCAACTCAAGGTCAAACTTTCAAAATCATCAATTTTCATCTGAAAAATCGTCACTTTTCATCCTATTGACCCGAGGTTTGATCAAGATCATAAATTTTAATCTTGACGAAATTGACAATTTGATGGATCGATGGTAACCTTTTTTGAGGGGGGGGGGGGGGGGGTGGATTTTGCAAGTACACTGCTCGGCATGACGTCTTCTTGTTTGTCTTTTTTAAAATTCAAATGTGATAACCCTAGATCAGGGAACTTTTCTTTTTTTCGTGTGGAGGTGGGATTGAAGAAGGTAGGTAATGAACAAACATCGACAGCACATTCACCTTTTGACGAGACCCTCGCAAACACCTCACAATCACCACACCTGCACCGTTCGTTGTACGTACAATCAATCACTCATCCATCCTTACCCGAGCTTTACCCGGTCCATGTATCCTCTAGGTTTAGGATAATTGCATTTTCGAAAAAGAGGCATATCACCCAAAACATTTTCCCATTATCGGGTAAAATACGCTGCTTTAACGTGTTAAAAAGGTTGAACCGCACTTTTCTGTCCGAGTGCGTGATGACGTCACACCGTTAAGCGTTTACCCGAGCATGCCGGGAAAGTGCGGCGTTCGACCAATGGCATCGCGTTTTGTTACCGGGTGGAAGACGACAGCAGCAGGAACATAAGAATTAAGAATAGTAAATGCGAACGGTCGAAGCGGTTCGGCGGGTTTTTTTATTTTAGTTTTTTTACTTCAGTAGTTTTGTTTTCCCGCTTTTTATCGGCGCGGTTCCCGTTTTATCGACGCGGTCCGTCTTTGTGAGCAAGGCCTGAGCGGCCTGCTGGTGCTGGAGGCCCCAGGTTGGTGCCGCTTGGCCTGACCCGCCCGTCTTGGTGGACATTGTTTATATGTATTTGTCTGTTACGAACCCCGATCGGTGCCGTGACCCGGTCTCTAGGCCTCGTCTCAAGTTTTCGCTTCAGACATAGTCATAGGCCTACGTGTTCAGTGATCATATTACTATTGGGGCTTTTCGGTGTTTTCTTTCTCCTTCATCGCCTCACGTTTTCAAACTTGAATGGTTAGTTAATCTTTTTTTTCTTTTTTTCTTTTTAGGTTGCTCTGCTCGACTGCTCAAGCTGCTGCTCTTGCCGACAATAAAGGTTTTGTGTGACGTGAAGTGGCTCGAAAAGTGCATATGTTTGAACAACGTCGTTAAAAGCACGATTACTAAATCCAACAGCTGTTGCAGGTCACGTGGCACGTGCTTACGTAAAAAGCAAACGGGTCACGTGACACGTGCTTACTTAAAAATCAACCAGGTCACGTGGAACGTGCTTACGTCAAAAGCACCCAGGTCACGTGCTTACGTCAAAAGCACCCAGGTCACGTGCTTACGTCAAAAGCACCCAGGTCACGTGACACGTGCTTACTTAAAAATCAACCAGGTCACGTGACACGTGCTTACGTAGAAATCAACCAGGTCACGTCACGTGACGTGCTTACTTAAAAAGCAACCAGGTCACGTGACACGTGCTTACTTAAAAAGCAACCAGGTCACGTGACACGTGCTTACTTAAAAAGCAACCAGGTCACGTGACACGTGCTTACTTAAAAAGCAACCAGGTCACGTGACACGTGCTTACTTAAAAAGCAACCAGGTCACGTGACACGTGCTTACTTAAAAAGCAACCAGGTCACGTGACACGTGCTTACTTAAAAAGCAACCAGGTCACGTGACACGTGCTTACTTAAAAAGCAACCCCGAGAGTAAAGTGTACATTGGAATCCTTCACCTCGACGTCATGATGGCCCCGTTCCGATCTCGTCAGCTGATCGCCGTTTAAAATCGGTCAGATTTCAAAAATGTCGAATTTCCAATGTCAGCTGATCTAGTCCCTGGAACCAGATTCAGGTTACCAGGATGGCCTGGAGGTGCGCCCACTCCCCTTTAAGCCGTCTATCCTGGGGTTGAGTCCCGACCTCGTGATTCATCAATGTGTGCGCCGTCCCTCCGATGGACGTTAAAGACCACACAGAGTCCTTCGCCAAAAGTAGGCGACTTATCACCGGCACCATGAACAAACGACAAGTTCCTACCCTGCTTGACTGCTCCGAAGGCAATGGCAAACCACCCACTATAATCCGTGCCAGGAAACTACTCCGACAGCATCGAGGCTCTTTAACGAGTTTGTCGCAACTATTCATCGACTCGATTTAAGATGGTTGCCGTACACCGAGTGCTGCACATCGATTAACTGAGTGCTCAAGCGTGTAATTGAGGCCACTCATGATCTGTACCTCAAGGAAACGTAAGGGTTTTTAACTTTGTGAACCAAAAGAACATTGCATGGATTTGAAAATCTGGTTTGACGTTCCTTCGCTCCGTTTCGTTGGCCTCTGGTTTTCTTTTTGAAACTATCACGGACACGTCTTGTCTAACATAACTAAGTGATCTGTGGTGCCGTACAAGACTGACAGTAATTACACAAGCCACCTGGAACATGTCGACGTCTGTCTGCACTTTGCATTTGACGTGTTGCTTCATCAAAACTACCTGCGTCGGTAAAGTGTAAACGCAGCTTGTAACTTGCTAAGACCACGAATCTACAGAAATGTGCTTTTAGTGTCGTCTGTATCACCCCAGGTCGGGGTTGTGCATGTCATCAGGGACAAGAGAATGATGAAATTATTTTCCTTCAGTTAAGACAGATGTGTCTGTGTCGTTTGTGCAGGATTTCCCTGAGATTATTGGAGCTGCGAGGATCATGAACAACCAGACCGAGGATATGAGTGATGATGGAGATGGAGATGTTGATGATGATGACTGCTCTGATTACGACTGCCAGGTCACTACTCGATGTTTGGTCCATGCTTTGTTCTGTACCTTAAGCCCGCTGCACACTATCCGATGCGATGCAACAGGACTGTCCGTGAAAGTCTTTGATAATTGTGCAACGGTTGATGACCGTTGTCGGTAACGTTTTCAGGCACGTCGGCGATCGACGCAAAAGTTAGCACGTTCAACTTTTATGACGAGTTGTCGGCAACAGTCGTGCATCTGCGTGTAGTGTCCGGCGGTCGTTGACTTGACGCGATGTATTCACAAATTAAACCTAGCTGTCGCGTCAATATGGCAGACTTTTGGTGTGGAGATAAAGACGCTCAGCTCGAACATTTGTGGCAGGATCACACCTGCCTGTAATCAGAGATTGCGCTAGTACTCTCTATGTAGGGATACAACAACAACATGCATTTTAAGGCCATTTTCCCTGCTAGAGTGGGGGTTAGCCTTGCGGTCCCCATGACAATCTTCTCCATTTTGCCCTTTTTTCTGCATCTTCTTGTTAATCCCCTTTCCCGCATTTCTTCTTCCACCATCTTTAGCCAAGTCTTTCTCGGTCTTCCCCATCCTCTACTTCCTTCTACATTCATTTCCATCACTTCTCAACCAGTCACTTTCATCCTTCCTCAACACATGACCAAACCATCTCAACCTGGTCCTCTTCACAGCATCAATCACAGGCTCTATTCCCATCATCTTTCGCAATTCATCATTTGTCTTCCTCTCTCTCTCAACGATACTCCGCACATCCATCGAACCATTCACATTTCCACCCTTTCCAGCCTTTGTTGTTGCTCTACGTTCATTACCCATGTCTCGCTCCCATAATAAATCATAACACTTCTCACACATGCAGCATACACCTTTCCCTTCAGCTTCAACGACACTCCCCTCCTTATCAGCACGCCACTCAGTTCCCGAATGGAAAAATTCAGTGGAAAAAAAAAAAATCTTCGGCATGGAAAAAAAAAATGTCAGTCCCCTCCTCCTCTCTCTTTCCACTACACACAAAGCTAAAGTTGGAGTATCTTCTCTAAAAAGCTGCTTGGGCTACAAATGAGAGCATACCTGGTCTGTTCAACTGACTGTCATAAAAGGGATCAAAACAGCAACAGCAAAAAAAGCAAACAACCGAATTCGCTCAAAACCGGCAAATCTTCTCGTTCATAATCATAATAAAAATTAATAATAACCAGAAAATCACAATACAGAATCACATTTAATCAAAATCATCCGTCCACAACTTTTTGAGATATCCTGCTACGTATCGTTTTTGGCCCGATCTCCCAATGTTGAAGAATCACTTTTAGGATTCTAGTAGCCGAATCCGGATCTTCACCAAAATCGAATCATTTCGTCCTTGTCACACATGCTACCTCTCTGCCAAATTTCGTCCGAATCCGTCCACAACATTTTGAGATATCTTGTTCACAAACAAACAGACAGCCAGACAGGGGTGAAAACATGACCTCCATCCACCTTTGGTAGCGGAGGTAATAATCATCTTCAGACAGCATATTTCCGAGCTTCCTCTCAATGGCAATGACTCTGGTACCATCTGATGGAATTTTACTTGGTGCAGCATACTTTGCTAATGCAATTTTAATAGCTTCAAAGGATTCCCCAAAAAATACGCACAACTGCATTCCTTGATAAAGGAATAGGAAGAGAACAGAGTGGTTGGTGAAACCACGACTGTAAATCAACCTGATGGGGCTGGGGCTGCTAGACACATTTGCCCATATGTCCGATTTATAATGTTATACCATCTATAGAGGATGTACAGTACCATTACCATATGAGCACGTCTATAAAGTTTGTACTACAACATTTGTAAATAAGTAGTAAAACATGTATACATCTCTCCAAAGAAGTAAACAAACTACAACAGCAGTCGGTAGAGTGCATACCTCCACCAGGCTGAATAGGTTGTTTTGTATCCCAATGATAGGCCGGATCTGGATTCGGACCTGAACCAAAATCTAATCGGCTTGTTCTTGTCACATTCATAACTTGTCCACTATGTTTTGTCATAACTCGTCCATAACATTTTAAAATACCATGTTATATGTCGCTTTTATACAGATCTCTCAATGGTGACGAATCACTTAAAAATTAAATAATTCTCGTATCCGAATCCATATTCAGATCTTCACCAAAATCGAATCGAATCATCCTTGTCAGACACCCAATTGCTCCACCAAGTTTCGTCCAAATCCGTCCATAACCTTTTGAGATAGCGTGCTATGTATCGGTTTGATCCCAATCACTCAATGGTGACGAATCACTTAAAAATTAAATAAATCTCGTATCCGAATCCATATTCAGATTTTCACCAAAATCGAATCGAATCATCCTTGTCAGACACCCAACCTCTCCAACAAGTTTCGTCCAAATCTGTCCAACTTTTTGAGATATCCTGCTATGTATTGTGTTTGGCCCCATCTCCCAATGGTGAAGAATCACTTAAAATTCTAGTACCCGGATCTTCACCAAAATCCAATCATTTCGTTCTTGTCACACACGCTATGTCTCTGCCAAATTTCGTCCGAATCTGTCCACAACTTTTTGAGATCTTGTTCACAGACAGACAGGAGTGAAAACATAACCTCCACCCAGCTTTGGTGGCAGAGGTAGCATGTATAAAAACATTTTAGAAAATAAAAGGATGTAGGGATGTTACTCCAAGAAGTATGTAAACAAGTTCAGGGTGATCACATGAAACCTTCCCTACATCTTTCTTTGAATAATGGATAATCGTTGTCCCTAGAAATGACACCGTGTGTTTTTGCATGATCGTCTTTTCTCGGATTTTATCCCCACATCCTTTTGTCCAACTTTTTCGTTCGTTTTCTAAAATGTTTTTATTACTTGTAAATCTCTTCTGATGATCAAGTTGGCATAACAACGCTCATCTTCTGCAGCAAGTTCCACCAGCAAGTCGTTGAGCGTTCCCCGAGCCGGCATTCTCTCGACCCAGGACCTAACCAAGCGCCGCCTCTTTTCCTGGCAATACGGCGGCGACATTCCAGTATGAGTGTCAAAGCAGTAGTGCTTAGACGTTTCATCCTTTTTATCCTCTCCATGCATTTCCTCTTCATTGCCATGTTTCTCCCTGACAATATTGTCATCGAAAATCACGTAGTGTGTGACAGTCTACGACAAAACGAGATTGTACAAGATTCGTGGCCGACGTGTTTGCGACCGTCGGCTAGTGTGCGGAGGGCTTTGTTTAAAATATATATTTTATTGGTGTCTTTGAAGTTGATTACTTGTTAAACTGTGGCAGAGTAATTTCTGCACTCTTATGCACTGCGACAAAATTGTATCATAGAATCTCATTGGTTATTTGCTCACATGTTGCACAAGTGTTTGCATACTATCTGTGCTGAACTATTCTGTTCAGCCAAAATATAGAATCGTCAGTTCTGATTTTTTTTGTTCTTTCATCCATCGTTTAATGTTTGTTGATAAGGTGGACATTCAACACTACTACCAAGATGCGGACAGGGATGTGGAGGAGGCAGATAAAGAGTTTGACCCCGAGGAGTACCATTTTGTGTGCTTGTCACGCCGTGAAGCCGAGCGACTGCTGCATAAGCACGAAATGGAGGCGGCGGCGCTTCTTGAGGCAAGGACGTACATGCGTGTACCATCGGTATCAAATTCACTTTGCTACAGTCACGTGAAAAAGTAAGTACACCCCATGTAAAGTTTTGACTTTTTCAACATATTTCAACATACAGCTATTTGATCTTCATTTCAACAATATTGATAGATAAAGGTGATATAACATAACAAATATCATGAAACATTTACATTTTGTAGTCCATTGTATAATTTAAATAAACATAAATGCAAATTTCGCATGTGGAAAAAGTAAGTACACCCCTACATTTATCACTACTTCAAATACCTAAAATTAGAATCAGGTGCACCAGCTCAGGTGCAAATGATTAGAACATCTTTAGAGAGGATATTGGAGGAACCTGTCTTATTTAAACTCAGACATTTAGTTTGGTTTGCGCTTTGTTGTTGAAGTGTGCGGCGTCACCATGCCTTGATAACAAAATGTCTCTAAGGCCTTCAGAAAGAAGGTTATAGATGCCTACGAGTCTGGGAAGGGATTTAAAAAGATCTCCAAACAATTTGAAATCAATCATTCGACTGTCCGGAAGATCATCCACAAGTGGAGAAGATTCCAAACAACTGCCAACTTATTCAGGCCAGGCCGCCCCAGCAAGTTCAACCCGAGAGCAGACCGCAAGATGCTGAAAGAAGTCTCTAAGAACCCCAGAATGTCATCACGGGACCTACAGGTAGCTCTTGCCACTGTTGATGTCAAAGTGCACGAGTCTACCATTAGAAAGAGGCTGCACAAATTTGATCTACATGGGAGGTGTGCCAGGAGGAAACCTTTGCTGTCCAGAAAGAACATCAGGGCAAGACTAAAGTTTGCCAATGAACACCTCGGCAAAGATCAGCACTTCTGGAACAATGTGCTCTGGACAGATGAGTCAAAGGTAGAGCTATTTGGCCACAGTACCAGAAGACATGTTTGGCGAAAACCAAAGACAGCATTTGACCACAAGAACCTGATACCAACTGTAAAGCATGGTGGTGGAAATATTATGGTTTGGGGCAGCTTTGCTGCATCAGGGCCTGGGCAGCTCACCATCATAGAATCCACTATGAATTCTTCATTGTACCAGAGGGTGCTTGAGGATAATGTGAGGCCATCTGTCGGGAAGTTGAAGCTCAACCGAAGGTGGACCTTGCAACATGACAATGACCCTAAACATACCAGTAAATCCACCAAGGAATGGCTGAAAAGAAAGAAATGGAGGGTTCTGGAATGGCCAGGTCAAAGCCCGGTTCTAAATCCCATCGAGATGTTGTGGGGGGATTTGAAACGAGCTGTGCATGCAAGAAACCCCTCAAACATCCCACAGCTGAAATAATTCTGCATGGAGGAGTGGGCAAAAAGTTCTCCCAGTCGATGTCAGAGACTGGTAGGCAGTTACAAGAAACGCCTACTTGAGGTTGTTTCGGCCAAAGGGGGCAGTACCACTTATTAGAGCCAAGGGTGTACTTACTTTTTCCACATGCGAAATTTGCATTTATGTTTATTTAAATTATACAATGGACTACAAAATGTAAATGTTTCATGATATTTGTTGTATTATATCACCTTTATCTATCAATATTGTTGAAATGAAGATCAAATAGCTGTATGCTGAAATATGTTGAAAAAGTCAAAACTTTACATGGGGTGTACTTACTTTTTCACATGACTGTAGGTCCTTTGGGTATTAGGCAGTGAGTACTTTGTGCTATTCTTTGGGGTTTACAGTTAATTAAATGAAACCCTGGCCTGGTGTTGGCTTAACGGTTATGGTGGCTGGCTTGAGATCTTTGGGTCCTGAGTTTGAGCCCCTGTTGTGCCGTTGAATTACCACCAGATGAATTTACTCAGCCTGTCATCCTTCCAAGGTCGGAAAAATGAGTCCCAACTTACTTTTGATGGTGGGTATTGCATTAGTGGCACAGCCGCGCCCCCAGGAAATGTTGCAGCCAAGCAGCTGCATATGAACCACCAAATGAAACCCTAATGGTTGAATGCCGATTGGCTACTGATCTTGTTTTTTTTCCTCCACAAAGACAAACATTCCCTTAATTACTGGCTGCACTCAATTAAAATCGAGGACATTAATACACTTGGACTTCTTTTATTGACCATGTTCTATTGCTATCTTTTATTGATAATCACGCCATGTCTTATCTAGCGAGTTTGTTCTGTGCCAATACTCCTTTGCACTTCTGACGTCTCTACTCACCAGAGTCAACGTAGGGTAGGGTAGAACCATAGTAATGAAAAATCAACCTGAGAGACGTGCTTGATCAGCACAGTTAAATTTGCACTGTTTTTGGAGTGCGTTGATGTCACGTCATGTCATGGCAGCACTTTCACTAGCCCCTCCCCCATGCAGCGGAAAATGTGTTGCATGTGTTACAAGTTTTTTAACATTTGAGTTTTTGTCATATTTTCAACAAACCTATGGGAATATGGAGAAAATAATAATTGTTTAAAAATGTGAAAGGGTACATTTGTAGTAATTATAAATAGCCCTTATTATCTCGTCTACAGAACGGCTGCATTGAGCCGTGGGTTTTTTCGCATTTGAGACAAATTCCTTGAATGTGGTGGCTAGGGGGAAAGTGCTCTTGCATGGAGGCGCCCCTTCCTGTAAACTGTTTGTTTCTCGGCATGGAAAATGATCAAAAGTGTTCAGGGCTTCTTTGGTAAAGTCTGATAATGATGATAATAATAATAATAATGACTAGCAGAGACTCGTGAAATCACAGGTGCGATATCTGGTTGAATATCACATACAGGTAGTAAAATGGAATCGCCAATGTAAAGTCCCTTAAGCCGGCGTTGTGCCAGCACGTGCGGCCAGTACGGCCTTCATGTGCTGTGGCATAGAGTCCACCAGCGTCTGGAATTCTGCAGAAGGGATGTGGCACCATTCTTCCATGAGAAAGTAAATCGACTCACACCTGCTTGATGAAGGTGGAAAACACTGTCTCAGGCGTCATTCCAGAATATCAGAATTTTCCATTAATGCTCGACTGGGTTCAGATCTGGTGATTGAGAAAGTTCAGACATATGGATAACATCAGTGTCTTGTTCATCAAACCATTGGGTGACCACACATTCTCTGTGGATGGGGGCATTGAGGGGTGGGGGTCTCCTCCTGCAGCAATGCTAGCCATAATTATAGGTAACCAGCCCTGTGGACAATTTTTATTCAGGACACTAAGCATGCTGGGATTTTATTTGCTTAATTAACACATGGGCCACACCTGAGTGTGGAAGCCGTTGCTTTGTGTCCCTCATTTACCCAGGTGTTTCCATTTTTTTGTCCACTGATCTACCTGACCTAAAATGATTACAAAGGTATAGCATTTGTCACTGTGGTTCAACTTGCGTTTAATATATCAAGGCAAAGCTTTTGTTTGTCGTGACCTGCTTCACTGCAGTAGACCTACACATTGCATAGTAGAGCTGATGACTCATCCACCAAGGTGCTGCAGTCCAATAATAACCTGCTCTGAGACGATGTCAATGTCGTTTGCTCTTGGTGCAAAATGGGAAACTTTAAAACTCATCCATCACGAAGAACTCGTGTGTGACAGCTGAACTTAAATATATATATATTTGCTTTGAAACAATGTCAAGATCGCTTGCTCGTGGTGTTGTCCAAAATTGGTATTATAAAAACAAAAACATTGATACCAACGAGATTCAAACTCTGGAACTGCAGCTCCACAGGTGTGCAAATTAACCACTGAGCCATATGGTGAAGCACCATTGAGTGTGAAGACAAAAGTATATGCACGAAATGTATATCGTAAAATCTTATCTGTACAAAAACAAAATGGCTGCCTGTAAGGGGTGGAATGCGTGGTTGTTTCCTGGGAAACGCTCCTTAAATGAAGGTATACAAAAGTCATAATACCTACTGCAAAGGTCAAACACGCAACGGTGGGTGGGTTTGTAGTCAAATAAATGCATGCACTTTGTCGCCTGAAGGAGAAGAAGTGTGGACAAAGCCGGTCCCTTGGCCTATTAACATATAGATAATGGTACCTCATGATAATGACTGTTTGTCCAGGCATAATGTTTTTATCATTTGATCTTTTGTCATAAAATTTTCAACAAATCTTTCATGAGAATATGGAGAAAATATTTAATAATTGGGTCAAAATGTCAAAGGACAAAGTCACAGTGAATATCAGCCCGTCCGCAGTATTTCTAGCATGAGATGCTCTGTTTTTTTTTTTAACCACTCCCGTGCTTTAATTATTTATTTACCATTTGAGCTTTTTTCATAAAATCTTCAACAAAGCTTTATTACGAGAATATGAAGAAAACATTTAATAATCGGATCATAATGTCAAAGGCAAAGTCGTCACAGTGAGTATCAGCTTGTCAGCAGGTGGAGTGCGAGACGTGCAGTTTTTTTAACCACTTCCATGCTTATTTATTTATTTATTTGCCATTTGAGCTTTTTCCATCAAATCTTCAACAAAGCTGTATTATGAGAATATGGAGAAAGCATTTAATAATCGGATCATAATGTCAAAGGCAAAGTCGTCACAGTGAGTATCAGCTTGTCAGCAGGTGGAGTGCGAGACATGCAGTTTTTTTAACCACTTCCATGCTTATTTATTTATTTATTTATTTGCCATTTGAGCTTTTTTCATCAAATCTTCAACAAAGCTGTATTATGAGAATATGGAAAACACAAATTAATACAACGTAAAAAAAAAATTTCTTGTCATTTTCATCAAGCTTAGTTCAAGCACAAAGCTGACGCGCACAGGCTTTCCATTTTGAAATGCTTTCTCGTTTATTTTGCTCCTTAGAGGTCACAGATCACATTTGTTCATAAAGTACTACCTTTTGTATTGGCAGCATGTTAGTATGCTGTTTAAAAATAAAATCCCATTATTTATCAACGGCCTCATGTTGCTAGCGAGTTCGAAGTTTTTCCTTGATGCGCCTGAACAATGCTAAGTTCCTGATATGGTTTTGCATGCTCTACAGTCTACACTATACAGTAGTGTACCAAACATGTAGTTGCAATGTTGGCAGCCATAGTTAGTGAAGCATTCTGTAAATCTATGACCAAATACAACCTGAAGTTGTGGTTCATCGCATTTTGTACACTTTGCTAATTTATGGCTTTTATTGTAACATAGCGTATGAGTAATATAATTATTATTTGGTTTGGCTTTTCTCATACTTGGTTTGTCTTGACCTGGTTCAACCACATATAAGTTATGAACTTCTCATTAGCAAGTATGGCACTTCTCCATGGTAGTATGTTGAGTCCTCTGCCTTGTTCAAAAAAAACTCTTGTGATTTCTCACAGGTTCAGCCTGATGTTGCCAAGCTGGTCCTTTGTCACTTTCGTTGGCGTCTTACAGAAATTGCTGACAGGTGAGGGAACCTGGCTTTGTATAATTGCCCTTTCAAAGGATACTGCATTTAATAATCCAATGCCTCGCATAAGGTATTTGCTTCGGCGATCCCTTTCATACACAGACGGTGCATTATTAAAGTTGATGTACTTGCGGACGTGCACACAGACACTCAGACTAAATACAATAGCCTCTCGCATTCCTTTGGAAGCCGGCGAGGGTAATCGAGTAAACACCAATTTGGATGAATTTGTAGCAGCCTAGTTTGCTTCGTCTGCAATTTTATCCATTCATCTCAATAGTTCTTTGCATTGCTTCAGTCTATATTCACCAGTCAATATGGAGTAGATCCATAAGTACATAAATTCAACACTTTTTATCCTCCCCCTCACCCTCTCATTTTATTACTTGTTCTGGTTTGGTACTTGTCATTATGTCAGTACGTTGGTGTGAAATTTTGTGCTTTGCTGTTACAGATGCAAGTATGGCAGGAATAAGATACTGATTGAAGCTTTTGCGAAGAATGGCACCGTGAGTACCTTCAGGAGAGCAGATCTGTTGAGCTTGGTGAAACCCAAATCTGGCTTTAAACTTGAATTTCTCATTTTCTGGCCAGTACAAGGCATGACACATGATGGCTGAGTGATAAGGTAGTTGTTCCATGTGTTTCCTCAGACAGGACGCTCATCTGGCCCACAGTGTGCCGTGTGTCTGCAGTCAACACGCCCAGATCGTTTACTCTCCCTCGCCTGTCAACACGCGTTTTGCCGCCCATGCTGGGAGCAGCACTGCCAATTGCTGGTTCGTGATGGCTGCGGAGTAGGTGGGTATGCTGTGGCTCAACACTTTTCTCTCAAGTACCAGTTGGCATATATATGTAAGCAAGTTAACGAGACATGCCAGACTTCCATGAATTGTCACATTTCCACAAATATGTCTTGAGATTTCGCAATTCTTGCTCGTTTAATCTTAAAATAATTAAAATATATATTTTACTGTTCGAAGTATACTTTTAAAGATGTGCAATGCATTTTTAGGGTGTTATGTTTTTTGACTGTTTAGTGCATATGTACTGCCTAAATTGCTCCAATTTATGACCCTGTGCAGTTGGTGTAGGTCATGTTTTTTGTGTTTCAATTTAGGAATGCCTCCAAAGAAAGAGAAGTTCCATGGTGAAGGGGATATTAAAAATCGAATTGCTTGTCTTCGTCAAGCGGGCTAGACAAATTCTGATATCCACAAGCACCTGGAGAAGGAGAACATCCCTATTTCTCTGCCTACCATAAAGATAATAGGTCTACAGTTATGGAAAACTTGTTCTACTGCAAGGAAGAAGGGATCTGGCAGGCCTAGAGCCAAGAGCCACTACAAGTGAAGATGGCAGGTGACTGACATTCTTAGTTCTCCAGGAAAGAAAGCAAAGCCTGCGGAAACTGTCAGAGGAGTTCAGAATTGCTGAAAACAAGACCGTCTCCAGAAGGACCATCTCAATAAGGTTGACTGATACTGGTTTTGCCTCAAGGAGATGTGCTAAGAAGCCTCTATTATCAAAGAAAAACATTGAGGACAGATTGCACCTTTCAGTCGAATATGGGTACTATGATTCAGACTGGTTTCAGAGAGTTCTGGGAAGTTATGAATCAATATTTCAGCTTTGCTGTGATGCCCCAGAACATTCCCTTCACAGATCTGGTGAGAGATTCACCCCTGAGTGCAATTCAACACCTGTGAAGCATGGAGGAGGTGGAATCATGGTCTGGGGTGCATTCTCATCTGCTGGTGTTGGTGAGCTGATAGATAAGGTGTGAACAGTCAAATACTGCCAAAGGAATACCAGACAATATTCGAGAAAAGATTACCTCCCAGCCTCCAAAAGTTATTTCCTGAAGAGAAAAGTAAAGAAGTCATTTTTCAACAAGATTTTGACCCTGTCCATACTGCCAAAGCCACCAAAAAGTGGTTGGACAAAAAGTCCCTGAAACTTATGTTCTGGCCTGGTCAGGGTCCCAATTTGAACCCCATATTGAATATTTGGGCCTATATTCAGCACAAAGTTATTGGAAGGAAATTTGCAGACTCTCATCAACTTTGGCT
This sequence comes from Myxine glutinosa, assembly GCF_964187855.1. Classification (NCBI taxonomy): domain Eukaryota; kingdom Metazoa; phylum Chordata; class Myxini; order Myxiniformes; family Myxinidae; genus Myxine; species Myxine glutinosa. The sequence goes on from NC_136264.1 coordinate 675,477, forward strand.
AATCTGTCAAACATGTAAATGGGACAATATTGACATTTCTCGGTGCAAGAAGCTTTGTGAAAGTTTGACCAAAAAATTGGATAATTTAAAGAAAGCTTAGGGCCAAGCTATTCCATACTGATTTGAACAGTTGTTTCTGCATGTTCCTGTGTTTTGTTAGTTTTTTAATGTACGGTAAAATAGTTATGACAATAAATGTTAAAACATTGACTTGGCTCATTTTGTTTTTGCTCTGGAGTGATATGTGGCAATTTTTTGGAATTTTTTTATTTGGGGATCCTAAACGTTAAGACCAAGTAGGCTAGATCGTGTCATTGGCCCTTTAAGTTAATTTTACTGTTTTTGTTTCACCCTTCTTTCTTTTTATTTGTACAATCTATTGGATCATGGAAGAGCGAGGTAATGGGGGTAAAACGGCAACATAATGAAGTGGGCAATAGCACAGGTGGATGCAATGAGTAAAGAGAATGAGCGAACAAGAAAAGAGAGAGAGGAGGCAAGGCAGCACAAGTAAGATTAGGTTTAATTGGATGGGTTTGTTGGGGTTAATGAGTATGGGAATGGAATGGTAACATGGTTGTGCATTGCCAGCATGAATCCCTTGTGGAAAGAGCAGAATTGAACCTTCTCCAAAGGTGGCTTATTTCTATTATTTACTTGTACTTCCCTCCCTTCCTCTTCCCTACCCATCTCGTCCGTTCCTGCCATATAGTGGCCTGTTTGATTAAAGGTTTGATGTCGTGAAAGATTAGTAGCAATGCATTTGACCAGATATAGTAGGGTCGAGCAGTTCAAACCCTTGCTGCCCATCTGGATACTTTTCATATTTAGTGCATTTTGGGAGCCTGTGTTGTTAATTCGCTCTGGTCAGTTCTGCTCGAACAGGCCCATGACACGGAGATAGCCGATTGATCTCCCAGGAGTGATTCAGAGATCCCTCACGCCTCGGATGTTGTGCTTTTGCCTTTGTGGGTTCATGGCCGCGCACAGTCTTGCATAACGTATTCTATTGTGTGTGGTGCGGCCTGGCAGAGTTTGCAGGTGTCATCAGTGGTATTCTTGAGTCTGTTTCTGTGGCGCCTATTTATAATGCCATGGTGATTCGTCTGTGTAGGCATTACCTGCATGGCTCAGGACTGCCATGTACTTGCACCAGAAACCTTTGTGTTGCCTCTTCTCGCGGAGGACGAGCTCAGGGAGAAGTACCAAAAGTTCCTACTGCGCGATTACATTGAGGTGAGATGTAACAGTTTGCTCACCTCACTCAAGCAAATGTCATTTAAAACTGGGCTTTGTTTTTTGCCCAACATATATGTAGTAGGTGTATACCTTTGTTGCATTTAGTCTGCAAGAATTCATCTATTTATTATCTGTGCATATATAGCAGGGATTTTGAATGGGTTTTAGAACTGCTGACCGAATATGCAGAGTGTGGGTTGTTCTGATTAGGATGGTGAATGCTGCATAGAGCATGGTATCACTCAGTAAAAAATTCAAGCTTTGCTAGTCTTGACTTGTCGGTGTCCATTGAGTAATCTGAATTTGGCATTATTGAATGAGAGTTAAATAAGGGGTTAGGAGTCGTGTTGGGCATGTAAAATGCTGACAATATACAGCTTTGAGCTTGAGGGGATTTTGTGCAAATCTCAGGTGATGTATCGTTTGGGTGATCGTATGATTTGTTGGTAAAATGAGCATATGCTGATGTATGGCGTGTGAATTTCGATCACATTGACAATTTCTTGCATCCAAGTTTCCAATATTTCCAATGGAAGAGATAAACTAGCGAAGTATTCTCTCTGAAAAAGGTGGGGATACGAAAAGGCTTGAGTTGTGAATTGCATGGTATCATCAATAAAATACAAGGTCTATGTCCTTGCATATGTAGTCAATGAGTGGTGGCAGTGGTGGTTCATGTGCAGCCTGTGGCTGCTGGTTGCATCATTTTCTGGAACCGCAGCTGTGCCCCTGATGTAGTGCCCGATGTATGACCAGTAAGCTGGTACCGTACTCATTTTACTGACCTCAGAAGGATGGCAAGCTGAGTCAACCCACCTGGTGTTATTTCAATAGCACAGCAGAGGCTTAAACTCTAGACCCTAAGATCTCAAGCCACCTTAACCATGAAGCCAACACCAGGCAGGACAGACTGAATTGGGGAGATAGATGAGAAGCAAGAAGAGCAGAACATGATTTGAGAACATGGGCACCAATACCATCTCGGCTCATCGCTGAAGCTTGGTCAAGGCCGGACAGAATTTTCTCGACCTTCTCGCGTGAGAAGGACACAGAGTTCAGGATGCAGTGGGTATGTCGGGGTAAAATGGGAAGAGAACGGGGTGGGTGGGCTACATGAGATTTTAGTCATTCTGCCTTATCTCAGTCAAAGTCTGCAGTAATGCTGCTTGAGGTGATGGATGGGATGGATGGGGAACATACACCAGAGAGCAGAGAGAATTGACAAGGTGCCATCATGACTTGGAGAAAAGAGACTGGCTTGGGAGTTCAGTCTTAAGATTTATAGGATGATGGTTTCTGGCTTGCCTCAGAATGGACACACACTTGTTGCGAGCCTTATGGAATGAACCAAGGTTACCCTCCGTCAGGTCAGCTTTCCAAGCTGAGAAAGCAAACTGCTCAACTGTAACTGCCATGCTGCAGAATCAAGTATACCAGGGGTCTAAAAGTCATTTGAAACCGAAAGTGGTGTTTCCTTTTCCACGTTGATGGCCATCCTACTCGGTGATTATAAAACATACACTGGGGCTATGAGGTGCTTGGTACTTGGGCCGAAGCGTCCGGTAATTGTACGACTGGAGTCACGTTGTTTACTACGAGTATAACTTCCATTCAAAACGATAGTGCAGGAAATAATTATGTTCATGTGAGGCAGGTTAGTTTTAGGTACTTCTTGTTTGACACTTGAAAATTGCTTATTGTTTTTTTGTGTTGATTTTTCATTGTAATTTTACAACAATGGTGATTTATTTCAGTTTTATAGAAATGCAACGCCGTGGTCGCTGAGTTGCACTATGGTAATCCAGATAATTTTGAGCACGATACCAGTTACTGCACCAGACTGATTCTGACTGCTCATCATCATGTTGCCCTGTGTGCCCTTCTCCTTGCTCAGTCACACTTTCAACTACAGATGTGTCCAGGCATTGACTGCCCTTCAGTAGTGGAGGTTGTAGAGCCGAAAGCACGTCGTGTTGTTTGTAGTCGCTGTGACCAGGCCTTCTGGTGAGTATATGAACCTGAAAATGTCATCCTCGTTGCACTCTCAACTTAATTTTTACAAAGTAGTTACAGTATTGATAATAGTTGTTCAACAAAACGGAACGATATAAAATGTAACCATTCCATTTTGTGTTGTAATACAAAAGGGAATGGTTGACTTTATCGCTCCGTTATCATTGTAAAACGATCGAGGATTATTTTAAGTACATGAATGAATGATCGTTGTAAGGCCATTTTTCCCTGCTCTATGCTTACCCATATTCACTGAAAAGAGGTAGGCGTGTGTTGAGAGCACCACCGAAAACCGTTGTAATTCAAAATTGCACTTTTTCACTTGTGGAAGGTACTCGATACAGATACGTCAGAATTAGACAAATGGCTGTGTTTAAGCGTTATTGGGTCTCTGCACTGTTGGCGGATTCATCACACCTTATGCAACCAAGGTAAAACTAACTGCCATAACATAACTGAGTTTGTATGCCGAGCATATAAAAAAAATAACCACCTTTAGAGGCCATTTTTCCCCGCAAAGTGGGGGTTGGCCTTTTTCGGGAACCGTGGTTGTTGTTGTTTTTCTGTCCCCTTTTTGAAGCAATGTTTTACGGCCGGATGCCCTTCCTGACGCCAACCCTTTTTGCCGCCTTTAACGACAAACAGGGAATTACCAGTGAACTGGTACTCAATTAGCCGACCTCGGAAGGATGACAGGCTGAGTCAACCCCCCTGGCGTTAATTCAGCAATCGACCGGGATTCGAACCCAGGATCCTTGGATCCTAAGCCGGCACCCTAGCCGCTAGCCCAACACCAGGATTGGTTTCGAATCCTGGGTTCTGTCATCAATGTCATCAATGTCATATATGTCATCATATGTAATCATCATGTCATCATATGACATCATATGTCATCAATGTCATCAATATCTGTCATCCGACCTGTTCGCTCCATTTGTTTTCGTTGCCTATCAAGCTCTTGCTGCTTCGGACTTCAAGTGAAATGTGAACTGCAACTTCAATCTCTAAAAATGGCTATGTCTGAACATAATGTTTTTTTTCACTTTACATCCTTATTACACTACATCTTATTACACTATTACACTATTACACACTTATTACATTACATCTTTCACGAGCATCTATGTATAAAATGCTTTTCCAGAATTTGCAGTCACCCATCCCTTCCCTATTACTTTCACCCCACCGACACAGCCTTCCTCCACAGCTCCTCGGTTCCGGCCCCTTGTGATAGGCATCTATTTTTATCTCTGAAAAGGTCAGCGAGCGTGGAGACAGATTTAATTTGCTTTAGCTCATGGCAATGGAAATTGCTGAGCTAACATAATCTTGTTAGCCAACTATATATAATTATATATATATATATAATATATGCCGTAAGCACTTTTTGAAGGACGAAATTATGAAATTAAAATTGAGAAGATAGGGAAGGATGGTAGGAGAAATAAAGGAAAGTAGTGGGGTATGGTAGTGTAAAGAAGTTTGTGAAGAGATGAGGGAAGGAAGGGCAATGTATAAAACGCACGAGGTAAGTGGTTGTTCAAAAATTCCATCACATTTGCATATGTAATAAATATATGTTCCTTATGTGGTCCATTGCTGCTCTCGGTGTAGTGCCGTTTTGATATTTCGGCGCACAACTGCAGCTTCTCCTGACCTGTCGGCTTTTGTTTGCTTTATAACCTTGGGGGGTGATAATCGCACTTTAAGATAAATAAACAGACGTTTGGTACAACAGAACTTTAAAATACAAGAAGAAAAACACGATATAATAAAGCCAATCGGAGCCAGGGATAGTGGTGACTGAGTCAACCAATGGATGTTTAGAATACCAATTACGTCATGACTGATGAACCAATCGGTGCTGCTGTTACATAGACATGCTTATAAATGCACAATCTCTCACCTTTTCCGGTCTTCTGGGTGGGTGGACAACTGCCACCCAGAGGTGCAAGTTGGTGTTATAAATTCATAAAATTGTTAAGTGGTGTTGTGATGTGCTGTGACACTGCTGATCTCCTTTCGTTGCAGCTTCGCTTGTGAGTTATTATGAATACATCACTTGCATTCATTGTCAATCATGTCTCACCGATGGTGGCAACTGTGGTCAATAATTAGCACTTGTTTTATCCTCAGTGTCTATGATTAGGTTGACGAGCATTGTGCTTATCCTTTTTGCTGTGTCCTTTTTGTACTTTTTGCTGTGCCCTTTGTCACAATGCATTCCTACTTAGCGTCACACACAATTTTCCCTGCTCACCCACAGCTTCAAGTGCCGGCAAATGTATCACGCACCCACGGACTGCCATACGATTCGCAAGTGGCTGACAAAATGCGCCGACGACTCGGAGACTGCAAACTACATAAGTGCACACACCAAGGATGTGAGCGTTACATCGGACAATTTGAGTTTTCCAAGATCGTTATGGTCACCAAATCACTTTGTTGGCATAATGTTTCTTAATGAGCTGGTTGCACAATTGCTGTTGCATCTTCTTCCTTCGAATCTCTCACGATCTGGCACATTCAATAAGCAAGACAAGACGTGAGAGTTTTGCCAATTGGTGGACGTGACCCTTTTAATTTTTTGTTATTACCTTTCTTTTTATTATTTTATTTTTATTTCAAAAGTACGGTACTGGGGTTTGTTTACGATAAACTTGTTTTTTTTATGCCTCCACTGACGAAGTCACCAGAGGCATTATGTTGTCCATCCATCCATGATAGGTTTTTGTTACCGCGATAACTTGAGAATGGCTGAAGGGATCTAAGTTAAACTTGGTGCAGGAATGTATTATGAGGTAAAGATTAACTGCTTAGATGTTGAGGTCAAATGTCATGTTCGGTAAAAATCCTGTTACCCTGATAACTTGTGAACCACAGATGGGATTTGACCAAAGTTGGTATAAGTATGTATCATGATGCAAAGATGAACTGATTTGATTTTGGGGTCACGAGGAAAAGGTCATGTTACGGTCATGTTACGTTACAATTATTTCGTTACCATGATAACTTAAGAACAGCTGAAAGGATCTAAGTCAAACTTGCTACAGGTATACAACAACAACAACACAACAGGCATTTTAAGGCCATTTTCCCTGCGAGAGCGGGGGTCAGCCTTGTGGTCCCCATGACAATCTTCTCCATTTTGCCCTATTTTCTGCATCTCTCCTTGTTTAACCCCCTTGCCTGCATTTCTTGTTCCACCACCTTTAGCCAAGTCTTTCTCAGTCTTCCCCGTCCTCTACTTCCTTCTACATTCATTTCTATCACTCTTCTCACCCAGTCACTTTCATCCTTCCTCAACACATGACCAAACCATCTCAACCTGTTCCTCTTCACAGCATCAATCACAGGCTCTATTCTCATCATCTTTCGCAATTTATCATTTGTCTTCCTCTCTCTCAACGACACTCCGCACATCCACCGAACCATTCGCATTTCCACCCTTTCCAGCCTTCGTTGCTGCTCTACGTTCATTACCCATGTCTCGCTCCTATAAATCATCACACTTCTCACACATGCAGCATACACCTTGCCCTTCAGCTTCAGCGACACTCTCCTCCTCATCAGCACGCCACTCAGTTCCCGAAACTTCTTCCATGCACATCTCACTCGAGCAACCGTTGCCGAGTCTGATCCACCTTCTCCATTCAGCATGTCTCCGAGGTAGCAAAATGTTTTCACACCTTCCAGCTTCACGCCGTCTCCAAGATCCAACTCAACATTTCCTCCATCTGCACCTCCCTCTGTGCACACTTTACATTTGAATGTAGCTGCCACTCTGGTTAATGACCTTCTCAAACCACTACATTTTGGATGAACCCACTCAGCGCACATTGTACATTGAATGGAATTCACTCCGACACCCTTCCTGCACATAGCACACGGCCACTTCCCAGTTCTTTCCACCTCACCACATGCTTTACCACTTGCCATCACCTTCGTTTTTCCGATATTCACCTTCAGACCTTTTGTCTCCATACATTCCTTCGACTTGTTCATCTTCTCCTTTAGTCCATCCATACTCTCCCCAATAAACACTAGATCATCTGCATACAACAACTCCCATGGTAAACCCTCCTTTACATTCCGAGCCAGCACCTCCATCACAGCTACAAATAGTAGTGGACTTAGTACCGACCCCTGATGCACTCCCACCTTCACCTCAAACTCACCACTGTTCCCGTCCTTCGTCCTTACAGCTGTGCGCGCGCTTTTGTACATTGCCATCGCTACAGGTATGTATAATGATGTAAATGTAGCTACAGGTATGTATAATGATATAAATGTAGCTACAGGTATGTATAATGATGTAAATGTAGCTACAGGTATGTATAATGATGTAAATGTAGCTACAGGTATGTATAATGATGTAAATGTAGCTACAGGTATGTATAATGATGTAAATGTAGCTACAGGTATGTATAATGATGTAAATGTAGCTACAGGTATGTATAATGATGTAAATGTAGCTACAGGTATGTATAATGATGTAAATGTAGCTACAGGTATGTATAATGATGTAAAGATGGTTGAAAAAATTCATTCATTATGGTAGAGAAAATCAGTCGAATACCTTTTGTAGTAGTTCTTAGCTAACCACTACCACTCTAAAAGATCTATTAGAGTATGTGAAATATCAACCTAAATTGCGATGCAACAACTATACAATTAACACTCCTTTCACAAATATTTTAACTGCCATTTCAGTATTGTGGATAATAATATTGCTTTTTTTTTCTTTTTCCCATTCCTGTACATTTGGTTCAGTGTCCCAAGTGTCACATCTGCATTGAGAAGAATGGCGGTTGCAACCATATGGTAGGTTCTGCACAGACATTGAACTGCTTACTGTATGAGAAACTTGGAGCACCTTTGGTGTATTTTTAAGCAGTGAAGCCGCTTCAATATTTGGCAATGTCCTTCCTTCCATCCATCCATAAAAATGAAGAAGAAGAACCTTTCTAACCCACCGTGCTTAATTCTAAAGAGTTCTAAAGGGCAATTCCAATCGGTTCTAAGGGGTTCTAAAAGGTAATTCGAATCGGTTCTAAAGGGCAATGCTAAAGGGGTATAAAAGTCAATTGTAATGGATTTCGTTTGTTTCTAGGCTTTGCCTATTTCACATTAAAAATGTCAAACTGAACCGCTTTCTTCAGACACTGGTGAGATTTTTTTTTTTTTTTTTAATTCTTCTCATTTCTGTTCCTCCACAGCAATGCTGTAAATGCAAACATGGTAAGTAAAGTATCTCGCATCCAGTGAACACACTCCATTGAAAATGTACAAATCATTTTGTTTCTCTCTAGATGTATGATAAAACGTTCATGGAAGACATATGATAACACTGAGTGTAACTGTGCAAAAGTACAATGTCTGAACCTGCACCTGCATGTTAGAAAAGCCATGGATGTTTATTAGTGCAGAGACGACTACGATGCTATAGTTTTGTTGGTGATTGGAGGAGTTGTTGTTGTTATTGTAGTATTATAGCCAGTTATATAGATAGTTCTCTCTTATAGGCCTGTGGCACTCGGACAGCTGATCAATCTCCCAGGAGTGATCAAAATAAAGACCACAAGAAGGAAGCCGGACATTAACAATACATACATACATACACACACGCAGTTACACACACACACACACACACACACACACACACACACACACACACACACACACACACATATATATTATGCACTTGTAAAATTTATTATATTAGCCAGGTCCACAAAAGAGTTAGAGACGCACAGACACGACGAGAGGGAGTGGGCCAGTCCATGGGGACTGATCGGCTGCCCTGAAAAATCTGGGCAGCATGGAAGAGTGGGGAAGATTTGGCTCCTGACTTGCATTGAGGGATTGAGGGTGTACAACCACCGTGCAGAGGCATCCTGATAGTTGCTGATTGGACGGTGTTGTGGGGGTCTATGTTTGGCTCAAATAGCAAGTTAGTTGAGATCTTTCAAATTGAAAAAAGAGATGTAGGGATGCCTCACATGGTGTTGTAACTTACCATATGTAGCTATTGTTATTAATTAGAAATAGTTGAATTTTCACATTATTGCAACAAAATCCCTATCTTGTTTCTTAACCTTTTGTAGTACAGCAGATAGGTGAAATATTTTGGAGAATTGTGACTTTGATGATACAACCACGAGAGTTGGCACACAGTTAGAGTATGCCCTGAGGAAGATATTTGGCTATAGGGCCATCGCAGATTGGTCCTGTGACGACAATGGTGGCTATTTTTCAAAATGGCCTCCATTGCTTGTTATTTTACATATATTTGGTACATTATTGTGTATAAACTGTTGTTGTGGTCATACAAGCTTGACATTTGGCACATAATTAATGACCCCTAACTATAGGGTTGTCATATATTTGTCCTGTGACAACAATGTTTTTAAAATGGCCACCATTTATATGGTATATTATGGTATATGGTATATGGTATATTAATTTGTACTAGCAACGGTACCCGCCCTATGGGCGGGTCTTCAATTGGGAGGCCCAAATGAAAAGGCTAAATATCAGAAATTGAAGGCTTTTTTTCCTTTTGAACGATTTATATAAACATCCGTGAAATCTCGATCGGTGCAGCCGTTTGTGCGGCACCCGGGAAAATAACGTCATGCGGGAGCAAGTATCAGCAGGATGTGGCAGTGTGGGAGTCCACGTTTCTGATCCTCCTTCATGCCGAAGTAGCCCACCACTTCTCCAAGCATTCCGCTCTTCAGATCCGCCATGACAGATTTAAGCTTGATACTGAAGACGCGTGCAACTGATACTGCAACAGATACGCGTGCAACAGACTGAAGACGCGATACTGAAGCCTGGTGTTGGCTTAGTGGTTAGGGTGCCGGTTTAGGATCCTAGGATCCTGAGTTTGAATCCCGATCGATCGCTGAATTAACACCAGGGGGGTTGACTCGGCCTGTCATCCTTCCGAGGTCGGCAAATTGAGTACCAGTTTGCTGGGATGAATGATCCGGTGTGTACCCCGATTTAGAATAGGTACACCGTATCCCTGCGCATCGTAAGTGGCGACTAAGGGTTGGCGTCAGGAAGGGCATCCGGCCATAAAAACATCGCCTCAAACAGGGCCCCATTATGTCATAGGGCCCGCAAGGCCAACCCCCACGCTAGCGGGGAGAAATGGCCTTAAAACGATCATTCATTCATATTCATTCACTGAAGACGCGTGCAGTTAGTCCTCCCGATGTTGTATGTACTCCCGATACGTGTTTCCTTCATTGTAAAAACTTCCAAATCAACAGTTAAAAGGATTTTGAGCCGATAGCTGTTACGGCCTTGGCAAGATCGATGGAGACAGCGATCTGTTAGCGTATTCACCGCCCAAATAGCTATGTGGAATTCTCTCATGTAGAGATTAAACTAATCGTGTTCACAATCGCTATGTCGTTTGTACTCCCGATACGTGTTTCCTTCAGTTGAAATGGGTTAGAATTCTCTCAAGCAGGGATTCAACCCTTGTCCTTAAAAAAGGTCTTTGTCTGAGGTCACCGAGTTTGATCGGTGCAGCTGTGCAGCGATCGGTGCAGCTATTTGTGCGGCACCCGGGAAAACAACATCGTCACAATGAGAACAATGAACGTTATGCGAACGCGAATGTTATGCGTGAGTCCAAACCTGAGAATTCTGGAGACTAAAGCTGAAATTGGGAAAACTAAATAGCCTATTTTACTCCTGGGGATCCCAGGATTATCCACCCAAAATATCATTGAGATCGGTTCAGCAGTTTTTACGGTACCTTCGAACAGACAGACAGACGGACGGACATTTGGTGAATTATAGTAAGATAAACTGTTGTTTGAATCATACAAGCATGGTATTTGGTACACAGTTAAATATTCTGACTATTAGAGTCATCACAGATGTGTCCAATAAAAATGGCGCCCAATTTTTAGTACGGCAGATAGGTGAAATATTTGGGAGAATTGTGTCTTTGATAATACAAGCACGAGAGTTGGCACACAGTTAGAGTATGCCCTAAGGAAGATATTTGGCTGTAGGGCCATCGCAGATTTGTCCTGCGACAACAATACCACCTTTAGAGGCTATTTTTTCCCCGCAAGCGGGGGTTGGCCTTTTTCGGGGACCGTGGTTGTTGTTGTTTTTCGGTCCCCTTTTTGAAGCAATGTTTTACGGCCGGATGCCCTTCCTGCCGCCAACCCTTTTTGTCGCCTTTTACGACAAGCAGGGAATTACCAGTGAACTGGTACTCAATTAGCCGACCTCGGAAGGATGACAGGCTGAGTCAACCCCCCTGGCGTTAATTCAGTGATCGACCGGGATTCGAACCCAGGATCCTAGGATCCTAAGCTGGCACCCTAGCCGCTAGCCAACACCAGGGTTTCCTGCGACAACAATGGCGGCCATTTTTCAAAAAAAAAAAGGGCAAATCTGCGATGGCCCTATAGCCAAATATCTTTCTTTCGACATACTCTGACTTTGTGCCAAATGCCATGCTTGTATCATCAAAGGCACAATTCCTGCACCTATCTGCCATACTATTGGTATTGTGAGCCGACATATTTTTAAATTGTTTTTTTTTTCAACCAATTGTTCAGTTTTTTAATAGTTGGCTTATTGGCACTGAATAGACGAGATTTCATCATATTTAGGGATGGAATCGCAATATAAAAGATAGAGCTTCGAATACAGTAAAATACAAGAAATTGAAGGTTAAACCTAACTGCCATAAGAGGAAACAAAGCATTGATGTTTTGGGCCTTGCATTCAACGCTTCTGCCTATTTGATTAACTCCTACATTATCTTCTAATTCGTTCATCTCAGAACTGGTTATTAATGGCGCTTTTCCACCGCGGTAGCGTAGCGTACCGTACCGTACTGTAACCAAAATCCTTTTTTTTTCGTTTTTCCATTGCCAAGCGAACCGTACTGTACCTAAGTACCGTGCTAAATTTGGTTCCTGCTACGGATAGGTACCCAGTGAGCCGAACCCGGACCTATGGGTGGAGCTAGAAATACTGTAGATATGCGAATTTGTGATTGATTGGTCAATCACAATCGTCAATTCATGAAGAAAGTGAAAGGTAGTCGTAATGTTACTAGGTATATATGAAGGCTAACCTAACATAATGTACCTGTATTATTTGTTTGCGACGACAAACAAATCTTTGTTGTCGGTCTTCATAATTGTCTGTAAAAGTTTCTTTCTCTTTTTAGCTGTCCTCTTTCTGGCATCTTTCAGCTTCTTCTCAAACACTTCCTTCTCAAACACGTCCTCTCTCTTTTTTCATTTCGCTAAAAAAACATGTTCAGATAAAATCAAAACCCGACGAAGAAGTAAAACACAGCTTCAAGTTCCTCCATAGTTGCAGAGGGAGCTGTTTACAGTTTAGTGTCGCATGAGAAACTATAACAGCACTCAGTCGAGAGCATATCTCCGACAGGTGAACAGTTTACGTTTGTATCCCAGAGTAGACCATAAAATCGCAACACAGAATCGCATTTAATCAAAATCATCCATACACAACTTTTTGAAATATCCTGCTTTGTATCGTTTTTGGCCCTATCTCACAATGGTGAAGAATCACTTAAAAATTTATACTAGCCGGATCCGGATCTGGATCTTCACCAAAATTGAATCGATTCTTCCTCGTCACATGCACAACCTCTCCAACAAGTTTTGTCCAAATCCATCCATAACGTTTTGAGATATCATGCTATGTATCGTTTTTGGCCCCATCTCCCAATGGTGAAGAATCACTTGATAAAATTCGAGTAGCTGGATCCGAATCCAGATCTTCACCAAAATCCAGTATGGCTGAACTATATCATTTCGTCCTTGTCACATATGCTACATCTCTGCCCAATTTCATCCGAATCCATCCACAACTTTTTGAGATATTTTGTTCACGGACAAATGGACAAACAAACAGACAGGTGTGAAAACATAACCTCGATCCACCTTTGGTGACGGAGGTAATTACGTCACCACCACGGTCACGTTTTTTAGTCACTTCAGATAACTCCGCCTATTTTCACGGTTCTGTTGTGCTATGGAAAAACGACACAGGGATTACCGTACTGTTCTGTGCAATGCAAAAGCGCCATAAGTGCTTGCTAGAAGTATGATCGAGTTGAAACAAAGTTTGGCGAGAGAATACCAATCACCCAGCTGCAGATTATGAGACTTTCAATCACCAAAATTAATTAACCTAAGTTGTACTCGGAAAGTTCGCGCATTCGCATATGTGTGCGTATAAAGTCGTGGCCAAAAATATTGGCACCCTTGCACTTTTTTCAAATAATGCACCATTTCTTCCAGAAAATTGTTGAAAAAAAATAAATTTTGGTATCCACATTTGTATTTCTTTGGTTTGCAGTGGAACAAAACAATAAAAGCTGAAAAAATTACCAAATCTTAGCTTATTCCACATATAAGTCCTAAAATGGCCCAGACAATATCATTAGCACCTTTTAGAAGTTGTCAGAAATAATTAGATTTCAAGCAGGTGATTCTCCTTTACTTTGGAATTGAACTCACCTGTGGTGAGTTGCAGGTGCCTGCAATATAAAAATCATGCATTCAACAAGTTCGAATGGAGAGAAGGAGTCATTCTACTGTTTTGTGTCACTGTGTGCATGGAGAAAAGAAAGAAAACTAGAGAATTGTCTGAGGAGGTCAGACACAAGATTGTAGCCAAGCATGGACAATCTCAAGGCTACAAGTCCATCTCCAGAGACGTTGATGTTGCTGTGTCTACCGTACGCAATGTTATCAGGAAGTTTAAGGGCCATGGCACTGTAGTCAACCTCCCTGGACTTAAACTTTGAATTCAGAATCTTGAAAGCTTGATCGAAGATTGCAGCGAAGGATTGTTCGAATGGTGGAGAAAGCACCTCGATCAACTGCCAAACAGATTTAAGCTGACCTTCAGACAGGACAGTTTCAACTCGCACCATCCATCACCAACTCAATGAAAGGGGGTTCTATGGTAGGATACCCAGGAGGACCCCACTGCTGAGAGAGAGAGACATAAGAAAGCCTGACTGGAGTTTTCCAAAACACACCTGAACAAGCCAAAATCCTTCTGTGAGAATGTCCTGTGGGCAGATGAGACCAAATTAGAGCTTTTTGGAAAGCACATCATCTCTATGTTTACAGATAACAAAATGAAGCCTTCAAAGAAAAGAACACCTTCCCTACAGTCAAACATGGAGGAGGTTTAGTGATGTTTTGGGGTTGCTGTGCTGCCTCTGGCACTGGGTGACTTGAATGTATGCATGGCATCATGAAATCAGGAGATTACCAGGGCATTTTGGAGCGCAATGTTCAATCCAGTGTCAAAAAGCTGGGTGTCCGTCGAAGGTCATGGGTCTTGCAGCAGGACAATGACCCAAAACACATTTCAAAAAAAAGATTTTGGGCTTCAAAAATCACCCATGAATGGTTCAAGACAAAACGCTGGACTGTTCTGTTGTGGCCAGAAATGAGTCGAGATCTAAATCCCATTGAACACCTGTTGGGAGATCTGCAAACGGCAGTTGGGAGAAGACACCCTTAAAATCTGGGAGACCTGGAGCAATTTTCACAAGAAGAGTGGGCCAAACTGCCAGTTGAGAGGTGTAGGAAACTCATTCATGGCTATAGGAAGCGCTTGACCAGTTATTTTGTCCAAAGGTTGTGCTACCAATTATTAAGTCTAGGCTGTCTTTGTCAATGCCATTTCTTTTTATTTTCTGATTTAAAAGGATATATAAAGTTCTGGATCAAAAACAAAGGTTCTGTAATATT
This sequence comes from Myxine glutinosa, assembly GCF_964187855.1. Taxonomy (NCBI): domain Eukaryota; kingdom Metazoa; phylum Chordata; class Myxini; order Myxiniformes; family Myxinidae; genus Myxine; species Myxine glutinosa. Next base: position 690,521 of record NC_136264.1, read on the forward strand.
AACAGTGAAATAAAGAATTGTGGAGACCAAATACTTTTTTTCTTTTTTTTTGCCAAGTAATTAAAAATCACTCGTAGAGCGACACTTGGCAAAACAGAACAAAGTGGAATGGCACTCGGTGGAGCATCCTTTTGACCTCAAAAATAATTAGTGGTTGAATTCAGTGACCTGATATGCAAATCGTCTTCAAAGTTTAAGTTAATCTGATAAAAATTGACTTTTAGAAATCTAGCCTATTTGACCTTTTGGCCTAGGTTTGCCTCAAAAATAGTTGGTCGTTGGTTTCAGTAAGCTGATATGCAAATCCTATTCAGATTTCAAATCAATCGGATATAAATTGAGGATTTTAGAAATTTGAAAAAAGTAGTTGACCTTTTGCCTATGTTGATGTTGATCTCAAAAATAGTTGGTGGTTGAATTCAGTTAGCTGATATGAAAATCCTATTCAAATTTCAAGTCAATCAGATGAAAATTTAGGATTTTAGAGATTTTGAAGAAAGTGGTTGACCTTTTGGCTTATGTTGACCTTTTGGCCTATGTTGTTCTCAAAAATAGTTTGTGGTTGAATTCAGTTCACTGATATGAAAATCCCATTCAAATTCCAACTCAATCGGATGAAAATTGAGGATTTTAGAAATTCGAAAAAATTGGTTGACCTTTGGCCTACGTTGACCTTTTGACCTCAAAAATACATAGGATTTTGTTGGACCACAAACTCTACCATTTGCTGAAGTTTCGTGAAGATCGGTTTAAAATTGTGACCTGTAAACAAGTATAATTGAGCGGACTGACAAACACACACACGCAAATACACACACACACACACACACACAAACAAACACACACACAAACCGGAGTGATCAACGTACTTGGAAAAGAAAAATTACTTCTTTTTTTTTGCCAAGTAACAAACTGACTCAAATGCAATACCCTCTACTCTGGTGAGAAACGAGTGACTAAGTTTTCCTAAGGACTTAAAAAAAAAAAAACAGAGAAATGAGTGCTCCATTACTACACACCGCTTTCATAAACCACACAAATTCCGTAAATACTTAACGCAAATATATATGTGAACATCTTATACATTAAAAAACAAGGACATAATTACCTTCTTACATGTGAGTTCAAATAAAGACGTTAAGAGTTTGACATAAATGTGGCGAAAAAATGCAGTGAACTCTGCACAGAGAAATCTAACTCCGGTTTTCCAAATCCAATTTTGAAAAATGTATTTTTAATATCAAGGGAGCCGCAAAGCACCCCTCTCTTTTTGTCAGCCATCGTTTCTCTGTGTATAGCTTTAACACGTGGACAGAAAATCATTTTCTCGGCTTCTACTGGACGAAATCGGCTGCAAATTTCAGAAGTAACTGCTTTGTACGTCGAGGTAATGGCAATACGTTCCTAACTTCAGCAACATCTATTTCCACATTCTTGAGTTTTATTTATAAAACCTTCGAAATCAAAGTTGGTGTCTGTCCGTCCATCGGACCAATACATCTAATTAATGGCTTTCAAAACAAATTCCACCTAAGTGCCATAGTTTTCGCTTCTCAGTCGAAATCCTTGTAACAATCGTGACAATCCACATGTTTTGGATCGTGCGCCATTACACGAAGGTAAGACATTTGCATTATCTCAAAAAATCTGGTGCATCGGTCAGAGTTACCTTCATTTTCTTCTGCGTGCAGGATTGTTTATTGCTGTCCGCTAATCCTTTATAATCACCTGCTTCACAATTGCACGGTACGAGCGTTTTGCAGCAAACCAATTAGGCCTGGTTACTGTACGTTGGTGCCTGGTGTTGACCTAGCGGTTAGGGTGCCGGCTTGGGATCCTAGGATCCTGGGTTCGAATCCCGGTCGATCGCTGAATTAACGCCAGGGGGGTTGACTCAGCCTGTCATCCTTCCGAGGTCGGCAAATTGAGTACCAGCTTGCTGGGATGAATGATCCGGGTGTGTACCCCGGTTTAGAATAGGTACACCGTATCCCTGCGCATCGTAAGAGCGTGACCAAGGGTTGGCGTCAGGAAGGGCATCCGGCCATAAAAACATTGCCTCAAACAGGGAACCATGATTGTCATGGGGCCCGCAAGGCTAACCCCCACTCTAGCGGGGAAAATGGCCTTAAAACGATCATTCATTCATATTCATTCACTGTACGTGCGGGTTCTTGCAGCTGTACACGAAAAGTTTTACTGTACACTTTTTATTTCTACTGTACCCTAAAAGTTTTACTGTGCACTAAATTTTGCCGGACTCGAGCCAGAATTGGTCTGAGTCCGAGTTCTTGGCATTCAGAGTCCGATTCCTGAAAGATGAGTCCGAGTCCGAGTCCTCCAAAAAGTGAACTCGAGTCCGACATTACTGCTACAAGAACATCCTTTCATCATACATAGCTCGTACATATCCGGATCAGAGAAATTAAGTGGTTTTTCAACATCAAGTGAAAGGGCTAAAACTGATTATATAATCCTGATATCTCAAAAGGTTATAGGTGGATTATGACTAAACTAGGTGAACGAGTTGATTTGGCAACAAGAACAAGCGATTCGATTTTGGTTCGGGTCCGAATCCAGATCCGGCCTATTAGTATTAGTGGGATACAAAACGTAAACTGTTGAGCTTGGCGGAAGTATTCTTTCTACCGAGTGCCGTTCTAGTTTATAACTGCTACTGTATTAGCTTAAGATTATATATTTCTGGTTGTCTTCTTGCTACTAAAATCATAGATGGGACAAAACTGTGGACTTTGGCATTTGAAAGTCTTCATCTTTACCCCCTTCCTGTTTTACAAAGATTTCTGCTGGATGTGCCTTGGTGAGTGGAAGACTCATGGTAGCGAGTACTACGAATGTAGTCGCTACAAGGAAAACCCTGACATTGTGAACCAGAGCCAGCAGGCCCAGGCAAGGGAAGCCCTCAAAAAATACTTGTTCTACTTTGAGAGGGTAAGTAAACAGCACATGTAGTTGGTGTTGGAAGCATATTAAAGGAAGTTTCACTCGCTTGCAAAAGTTTTTCTTCCTTGTCTTATTACTAATCTGATGTTGCAGACCGGTGTTTATGCCTCCCCAGAACAAAGTCGCTGGAGGCATTATGTTTTTGGACTGTCCGTGCGTCAGTCCGTCTGTGATAGGTTTTTCTGACTGCAACAACTTAAGAGCTGCTGAAGGGATCCAAGTCAAACTTGGTACAAGTACTATAATGTTGCAAAGTTGAACTTATTCCATTATGGGGTCAATTGGTCAGAGGTCATGTTAGGAAGAAATTCTGTTACCGAGCTAACTTGTAAACCAGTGCTGGGATTTTGAACAAACTTATGAGTATATATTATGATGCAAAGATGGACTGATTAGATTTCTGCATTAAGAAGTCCAAGGTTAAAGGTCAGTTTCTGTAATCGGTTTTTGTTACTGCGATATCTTGATAATGGCTGAAGGGAACCAAGTCAAATTTGGTACAAGTATGTATGATGATGAAAAGATAAATGGATTACATTATGGGGTCTGGCCTCCAAAGCCAGTCGCCGACTGGGCATCCTCCGTCGTGCGAAGTCCTTCCTTGGCACACCTGAGCTCACCACATACAAGGCTTTCATCCGCAGATTGATGGAATACTGCTCTCCCCTCTGGGCCGGTGCTCCTGCCTCACACCCAGCTCGGCATCCCGCTGTAGAAACCAAAGCTTCCAGAATCATTGGAATCTCCCGCGATGAAGCTAACTCCAAGGGCCTCTCACTCACTCACCGCAGGCAGGTTGGTGGTCTTTCCGTCTTCTACCGACTCCTCTCTGGCCTTGCCCCCTCAGCTCTCTCTGGGCTCTGTCCCGCAAATATTCCTACAGGTCGCACAAGATCTGCCTGCAACCCTCTTATGGTTAAACTGCCAAAATCAAGACTCTCTGCTCACCTTCACTCCTTCATTCCCCTTTTCTCCCGCCTCTGGAACAAACTCCCTCACTCTCTTCAATCCCACTCCTCCCTCCAGGTCTTTAAAACAGCTGTTCACCACCATCTCTTATCTTCCCCCATCCAAAACCATGATCTTTTCTACCCCTGCTAATTTCACCCCAATTCCACTTTTTTGAAATACCAACTTCTGTCCTGGAAGTCCTTGGTGTCCTTGTGTTTTATACTTCTCCCCCCCCCCCCCCCCTTCCCACGCCTCCTCCCCCCAAGCCCTCTCCCTTCCACACATCTCCCTGCTCTCAAATGTTGTGTTTGTGTGCTTCCCCTTCTCCCCCCATCTTGTCTTCCGCGCCCTCTTTTTATATATTTTGTTTGTCTGGTTGATTTGTTTGTGAAGTAAATGTTAGCTCTTTCATGAGCCTCGATTCAGTATACAAAAAAATAATAATAATAATTCTGTTGGTGCACTAATTTGTGAACCAGTGATGGGATTTTGACCAAACCTGGTACAAGCATATGTTATGATGAACAGATGAACTGATTAGATTTTGGCATCAAAGGTCAGAGGTCACATCAGGTAAAATGTGATACTTGAGAACAGCTGAAGAGATTTAAATCAAACTTGGTACAAATATTGTGATGATGTAATCTTGTGGGTGGAGGCATATTGGTCGACATGGCGACATCGAAGAGTGCCGTTCTAGTTTATTTCAATACCCACTAGTATATCTGGTGATGTTAAGAAAAGCAGTGCTTGCTCCCTCATTGGACAGACAGCCTAAGCAAAGACTCCCCAAAAGGGCCCAGCAGTGTTCATTACATTAATAAATCTTTGCATATAAACTGATTTTTGAGAATGAAAAGCAACATATCCATGACATGGAGAAAGCAGACTATTTTGTGTGTGGAAGTTAATCTCATTAATTGTAAAGGAGTATAACTTGCTGAGGTGGCATGGCTTCTTTTGATGTTAATTACAAGGCACACTCAATAATAATCTATATCCACGAAATTGCAAAAGGAATTACAATCACAAATGATCACATACATTGAAATGTTAATATTCTTTGTTAGGATTGTTACAAATTTTGACACCATCACGATTGAATTGTCAATCATTTCATACGTCCATATTTGAGTTGGGTTATGATATAATGTGATGGAACTTCCACAGAATACAGATTAGAATATGAAAGGCCAATTCTAATGGGGGCAAATTTGTCGTTGCCTCCGTCACCAAAGGGGTACGGAGGTTACGTTTTCATCCCTGTCTGTCTGTCTATCTCTTGGAAATGAAATGAAACGTTAGGAGTCTGTCTGTGAGCAGGATATCTCAAAATGTTGTGGATGGATTCGGACAAAACTTGGTGGACAGGTTGAGTGTGTGACATGGACGAATCGATTAGAATTTGGGGAAGATCCGAATCCGGATACTAGGATTTTAAAGTGATTCTCACCATTGAGTGATTGGGCCAAAAAGCGATATATACCACAATACCTCAGAGTTGTAAATGGATTAGGTCAAATCTCGGTGGATGAGTTGGGGAGGTGACAAGAACAAGCTGATTAGGTTCTTATTAAAGATTATTCGGTGATTAGATTATCCAGATCCGGCCAAACAGTGAGATACAAAACGTAAACTGTTCAGCCTGGCAGAGGTATGTGCTCTACCATGTGCTGTTCTACTCTACCATGTGTTGCGTGTTGTATATAATTGGGAAAGTATTCTTATTCCCCCCCACCCTCACCCCCCCCCCCCCCCCCTTTCACCCCCTTAAATTTGGGGACTTCAATTTCCATTTGTGCAGATTCAAAAATATATCGCAATCATCGGGTGATTTATTTTCATTAATGTCAAACTAACCATTCAACAGCATTTAGAATGAAACACTTTTTGCTACTTTGTTGTTTTTTAACCACAGTGGGAAAATCACAACAAGAGCATCCAGTTGGAGGAGCAGACATACGAATGTATCCAGGAGAAGATCCAGGAACGTGTTATGAATAACCTGGGCACCTGGATTGATTGGCAATACCTACAGAATGCATCCAAGCTTCTTGCCAAAGTATTACCGGCTAATAATAATAGTAAAGGTAGTGGGGAGTGGCTTTGGTGGTGACAAAATAGATGTATGGGGTTGGGGTGGGGATGAGGGGGCGTTTATGGAAGAATATAAAAGGGGCTTGCTTCTCCAATATGTGGAACTGCCTTTCAGAATCTGTACTATCCATCCTCTTCCTTCCAAGGCTTCAGGCAGGCAGTGATTCTTTGAATAGTTTTCAGTGTAATCTTTACAAATATTTTCAAGTGTTTGTACATTATTATTTCACAGCTGAATCATAGCGCTTAGTGGCCCCATATTTTGGGTGTAGGTACTCAGAAGCCTGGCAAGGTTTTAATTTCCCACATATTGGCTTTGACGTCCGTTTTGAGGCCACCAAAGGCCACTGTAAAATGTATATTGGGATGTGGGGTCAGGCAATGCTGCTGCCGGCCCGCAGGCAAAAGGTAACCACCATGACTCCATGAGGCCAATAACTCCATAGCTTTTCAATGTCCAACTTGTCCCAAAACCACCGCAGAGAAAAGCACCGGGCAGCACTGGCTTATCCCCCCATCGTCGCCGGGGACACCGCTGGGTAGCCCCTGCTAGTATAGAATAAGCAGTAAAAGCTGCACTGCCTGCTTTTGGTTTTAACTGCTTTGAATAATTTTCCACTGTGGATCGGACAACTGAAGATTCTCAGCATTATGTGCAGATGTCAACGGGTGGAAATTTATTTACTTTTGATTTTCCTTGTGTTGCAGTGTCGCTACACAATGCAATACACCTACCCTTATGCTTATTACATGGAAGCTGGCCCACGGAAGAAGCTGGTAAGTTTGATTTGATTTGATATTTTTGTGCATATTTATGTCAATTGGTTAATTGGGATTATAATAATCCAATAATTACCAATGTTTTTAGAAGTCACTAAAGGATGACTGACAGACCCACTCACTGCCGGTCTGCGTGAATTCAGCCTTAAGCCGGCCATTCATGAAGTAACTGCTTTGGCGTTTTACACTTCCGCACCAGATCGATTCAGAGTCATGGAGAGTGACTATTCAACATTTGGTTGCCAGGAGTGGAATTTTTAACTCGAGATGAAATCTCACACGGACATTTCGGGCCGAATTTACAAAAGGCGTTTAAGAGTTAGACGCGTGTAGAATCGTCAATCGTGCGACGTTCCGGGTGATTCAAAGTTAGTTGCCAATTGCCGAAGAGATGATCTAATGCGCGATCAAAACCTAATCACAAGCGTTTAAATACAAAGAAACGTTTATACGTCGGCGAGGGCATGTTTAATGGTTTGAAGCAAGCATTGCATGGCTTGTAATTGGTAGCTTACATGGGACTGAATATGGATGCGTTAGGAGTGCTTGAATTGGCTGAAGAGGAGGCAGAAGAGGATCCGAGTAGGGCAGTTCACTGCCATGCAATGGGAATCTTTGAGGATAGATCCTCTGGAAACGTATGACAATATCAAATTTGTCTGGAGTTACATTCTCAAACAAATAATTTTGTTGGCTACTGAATCTAATGCAAGATGACCTGGATCAACCTATGATGTGGAGCAATGCACTGAATTCTCTCCAACAATTGTCTGTGCTGCTGGATTATATGCAAGTGCTTCATTTCAATTGGATGTTGGTGATATGTGTGGTGTTTCACAAGCTAATCAGCTGTTTCGACGAGCACAACTAATCGGCTGTTGATCTCCCTTCCTGAGCTGCTATTTAGACGGGCGATTAGCTGTGCACGTACAACGATGTTTTTGTCAGCGTCTAGGGTTAGGCATGTGTTAGCACGACGCCCACTATGCGCCTTTGGTAAATTTGGACTTTAGTGTTCGGAGTACCCAAGGGAAAATTCGACATTTTTGTGGAAAGGCTTATTTGGTTGATTTTGAATAACAAACAAACAAACAAACCTTTTTTTTAATGGAATTGTGTGAAAGAAGGCGGACAAGTGGCGCACAAGAGTGAATGCGAAGGCTATAGGTGGAGTTTAGTGCAGTGGAGATTAGCTTAAGGTGCTCCCAACCCGTGGTGTCATGCGGAGTCCCTCCGTCTCTGCGTCTGACGGTGTGGTGCTGGGGTGGTTAACGGTAGTACAAGCTGTAAACACAACAGTATATACTGTTTTGCACCAAAGCTTAAATTCTGTTTTTCACTTTATTCCAAGCAACAGTTATTAATGTCTGCAAAAAATGGTCGTCTTAAAATATTTTTTTGAAAACTAGATATTTTTTCCCCTTCCGACATGGATAACTGAGGACTGGACATCTTGTTTAATAGCTGTTTTCTTCTCTCTATCTTTGATATCTGATGCCATGGTTACCTGATAGATTTTGCTTAAATTTGTTTTTCAGGGGAAAATGTTTTTCTGTGTTTGTGCATTTGTTTCTGTATTGGTAGTTCGAATACCAGCAGGCTCAGCTTGAAGCAGAGATAGAAAACCTGTCATGGAAGGTGGAACGAGCTGACAGCTATGATAGAGGGGTAATGCACACTCACTGATTCATCATAATCTAACTCACAAAGATGGATTACTGTTATATGCTTGATTTGAGTTTCTTTAGTGAGGTTAAACTGATATGGCTGATACGAGTTGTATATATTTTGAGGCAGTATAATAAAATTCCATAAGAACATAGATTCTACGCTTTGGGTGCATGGATCATAGATCACACTTATGAAATCAATATCTATCTCTCTATCTGTATATCTTCTATCTATTTATCCATCTTCTTTGTATATCTTGGGACACACAAACTCTTTATGGTTGACAAAACCAAACACAATTACATGAGAAATAGCAGACATTACTTTTACTTGATCTCGATTCTCGACAGTTGTTACGTATTACCTCCCCAAACCCCGGTTACGGTGCACCTCAGAGTCTGGAGCGGGAACATGGCAGAAGGATTTGTGATTTTGAGTGTTCTAATAAACCATGGTAAAACCACACCAATGCAATTGTAGAACAAAACAAGTTATTGTATTAAGAACTCTCACATACACAATAATAACACTCTTAAAGAAAGTACAATGAATATATCACTTGCATCAAATTAACAATACATATGATGGTACCATCATTCCCCAATGCTCTCAAAGCAAGGAACTCACGATACACCAAACTTGAGTGGAATGTAACATTCCCCAAAGTCAGTGCACAAATCCCAACGCAGTGAAGATCAAAATCGTGCAGAACGGAAAAACAACAGGCAGGTATTGGCACGGCTGTGGATGAGGAGTTACGAGGTGAGAGGTCGATATGGGAATTGAGCCGATATGGAAACCAACAGCAATCCACACAATGAGGTCGATATGGGAATCCCAATGACAAAACACGAAGCACCAGATGGACAGCCTCTTTGAGGACAAAATGGCGTATCGGCCTGTAATGGAGGCGCTGGCTCCCTCCAACAATGACTCACACTTGGTGATAAAACCTGAGACGCAGATTTAATTGCACTCGCAATATGTGACGATGTCGTGGACAATCCCTTTCCCGGGAAGCCTCAACTCATTTGCGACCAATATCAAAAAAGTCCGCTCGCAGCCTCGACGCGACTCACAGCTGTCTCTCTCCTCCTCTCTTCTCTCTCTCCTTCCGGTTCCTTTGCCGCGTCTTCCTTCTTCCTTCACAAACATTTATTTTCACCTTTTACTGAAGTCATCTTCATTTCACACAAAAATCTTAACAACAATATTACCTGAAACTAAAAATCCTACAAGTATATAACAACAACAAAGACGGAAGTGACGAATCTGTTACAACAGTCAACAGCTGACAAATGACAAGAGACAACGCAAAGGCCAAAGCAAGCAGCCATAATGGTTGATCAACATGTGGCCACTGAATGTGCTGGACTGACGTCGTCAACACGCCGTGGAATTACCTTTTTCTCATCATTATCGATTGGGTGCATGTTCACTTCGGTATGGGATGGGTACTCGGTTGTATAGCAATTAGTAAGTTATAGTAACTACTAGCGATTAAGTAATGACTAACTACTAACTACTCTTTTCAAGTGAATAATTTAGAAGTCTATCTATCAAAAATTATGATATTGGTTTGTCGGTTTTTACGTAATATCTTAAGGGGTGCCTGCCTCTTGTCGAGCATTAAAGAGTGTTACAGGGAAGGTGGGGGTAGGGGTGTCAAATTTTAGCAAAAATAGAGTGAAGTAATGTTTGACCTTGAGAACCCAAAAGACCCCGAGGACTCCAAATACCCCAAAGAAGAGTAATTATTTCTCTCATATTGGAAATGTCGAGGCTTGCAAACCGAGCCTCAAGGTCGGTGTACAGAAGCGTTTAAAAAAACTCAATAAATACAAGGCGCAGGGAGGTGAAATTTGCTGCACGTGATGTGCAACGCATGCAGAGTAAAACGAGTGTTCATTTATGTCTGTAGGATGTTTAATAGATAAAGAAGATATAAGCACACCTGACACTATGACCAGACTTCAGAGTTTCACACGCTCACGAGACTGCACCATCAAATAAACTGTTCCAACTCGTTATTTTTGACGGGCTTTATATTCGTGTGTGTATATATATATATATATATATATATATATATATATGTATATATATATATATATATATATATATATATATATATATATATATATATATATATATATATATATGTATATATATATATATATATGTATATATGTATATATATGTATATATGTATATATGTATATATATGTATATATGTATATATATGTATATATGTATATATATGTATATATGTATATATATGTATATATATGTATATATGTATATATATGTATATATGTATATATATGTATATATGTATATATATATATATATGTATATATATATATATATGTATATATGTATATATATGTATATATATATATATGTATATATATATGTATATATATATATATATGTATATATGTATATATATGTATATATGTATATATATGTATATATATATATATATGTATATATATATATATATGTATATATGTATATATATGTATATATGTATATATGTATATATATATATATATATGTATATATATGTATATATGTATATATATGTATATGTATATATATGTATATATGTATATATGTATATATATGTATATATGTATATATATGTATATGTATATATATGTATATATGTATATATGTATATATATGTATATATGTATATATATGTATATATATGTATATATGTATATATATGTATATATGTGTATATATGTATATATATGTATATATATATATATATGTACATATATGTATATATATATATATATGTATATATATGTACATATATGTATATATATATATATATATGTATATATATGTATATATATATATATATGTATATATATGTATATATATATATATATATATATATGTATATATATGTATATATATTGTCACGGAAACGGAGTACGGCGCTCCCCCTTAAGGGGGGAGGGGGCGGTTAATCCCCCTTCTATTTGCACTGGCCGTCTCCGATCCTGAAGCTACCCCGCTCCCTTGTGGGGTGAGATTGGCCGAGGCGATTGGTCAAGGGATTCCCGTACACCCCGCCAACCCCTCCACAAAGCAGGTGGGCAACTCCGCTCGAGACCGAGGACAAGATGTTATTTGCCGAGCGGTTTTTAGCAGCCCGCGGTTCGAGCCATTTAACAAAGACTAAACCCAATCCTAAACGTTGGCCGAAATCGCGCCACAGGTACTCAATGGGGGAAATCACTAAAGCGACCGAATGTGAAGAAGCAAAAGGGGTAAAGAAAGAACACAGGTATTTATTAATTATTTACACACAACCAAAGCAAGAGAAGAAAAGAAATGTAATTTACAGGGAAAAATAGAAGACACAGTGCAGTTATTAACTTATACAGGCTTACTTATACCCAGGACAGCACGAACAGAACAAACACGCACACGAATGGGGAATTGAAGCAGGAATTGCTGGAGGGAGAAGAAGGTGAGACCACAGGGCTGGAAGGTTTGGCAGGGCTCAGCAACAGGTCAGCTCCGGGCTGGAGCGAGCAAGGCGGCAGCAGGCACACGTATCCCCTTTCACGCGGCAGGGCTGGTTTTCGCTTTTACACGCCTCTGGCTCCCTCGATCATCTGCTCCCCTCAATCATCTGAGGTGGGGGCGTCGCGCCACGGGTTATATAGCCACACCCAACCAAGCCATAGCCACACCTTACCAAGCCGTGCCCACCGAGTCCTGGTTGGGCGCAAGGGCTTCCTGGCTCCACCTCCTGATGACGATGGGTGGGCCACGCCCTTCTTCCCCGAGTTGACCGCGTGCGTAATGGAGTTTGGGGCGAAGAAAACAGCCCAATACAACGGTGGCGAACGCCGCCGAAAACAGCCCAATGCAACGGCGACGAACGCCAACTTAAACAGCCCAACTGTTACTGGCACTCCGAAGGGATGATTGGGGAACTGAAAGGGACCTATCTTATTTCATTTGGTGCAATGCAATGTCAACTAGTAGAAAACAGAGCCTTAAACTAATACACATAATAAAGAAATAACTATAGAGAGGTTCTATGATTGGCTACGTGCTTGTACATGGACTAGCTAAGGGGACGACCTTTGACCTTTACATGAAACGGAGGTATTTACAAGAATCGTTACATTATTTACAATGGGGGTATTTTTACAATGAATTACACACACAGTGCACGGTTTCCCAAATCCGTTACAATATATATATATATATATATATATATAGATATATATATATTTATTTATATATATATATATATATATATATATATATATATATATATATATATATATATATATATATATATATATATATATATACTCGTCTTTATACTACAGGGTGGGCCATAAGTAGCCATACATAGGGTTTTTAAAAGTGGTCGCAGACGTACAGCCACAGATGAAGATACAACGGACAGAATACTAACAAAGCTTACACGGAGTCCCCTAAAAAGTACACGACGGTTGTCTGCAGAAAGCGGTGTCAGCAGATCGAGTATCAGGTGCATTTTGAAAGCAAACAAATGGCATCCATACAAATTGCATATGGCGCAGCATCTGAGTGAAGACGACCCGGATAGACGGATGGAATTTTGTGAATGGGCATTAAGCAAATTGAACGATGACGCAAACTTCTCATCTGGGATCTTGCTTACCGATGAAGCCAATTTTTACGTCAATGGAGAGGTTAATCGGCAAAACTTACGTTATTGGAGTAATTTCATAAAAGTGTTTATTTTCCCTATGTATGGTTACTTTTGGCCCACCCTGTGTACGTTTCGACGTGTACGTATATCTCCTTCCGACCGACATGCCAAGCAAGAGCTCCGCAAACCGCTGCTTTATTTCTCCTCCTCACGATCGCAAAAGTTCCACCAAAGCTCCGGAACGTCTCCGCAGGTGCACACGAGGCCAATAAAACGACCGTTTGTTTGTGTGACCGAGGCAAGAGAATTCGCAAGGGCGAGACGTCTTCCTCTTCCTCCTCCCTCCACTATCCAACGCTTCACGAACTGACACGGCTTGAGAAGCAGCCGTTTGCCAGCGCGACGAAGACAAAAAGAAGAAGATAGATGCGACCGCCCGCAACCAAACTCAGGACGAGAGAGAGCAGCAAAAACAACCGTCCGCTATGAATGCCAGGATTAGACGGACAATCAGGATGGCGAGACTGCGTCTTTTTCCTTCGGCTCTCGAATGTTTGACGGTGGCTTTACTTTCTACCAATCGCCTGAGCCCTGCCCATCACCCCCATCGCGTCTCCACCAGTCACGAAGCTTGGGGCATGGTCTCTCCGTTATGAGTCGGTGGGGGGGGGAGGGGAGGGGGGGGGCGAAGTCTAGTCGCTGTTTGGGAATATTCGGATGACGTCGGGGTTTACTTGCCGATCAGCAAATGCTGCTTCTGTCGGCCCTAGTGACGTGGTTGGCTAGTGGAGCCCATCGCCTGGCCGGCTGAGTTTTCTAAGAACATTCGGGAAAAATCACAGGGGGCCAATAACACATTGGGGTTTATTAATCTTACGCCCTAGAATGAGTTAACACAAATGCCACACCCCTTCTGGCGACATGCAAGCACACTTAACTTGAACATTTACCCTGCTTATGTACATCGAGATGGGTTTCTTCTTCTTCTTCGTGTCACATAGTCCATACTAAAACCTACACATTCTGAACTTTCCTAAGGTATTCCATGCCTACCCCCACACACATTGTGTGTGTGTGTGTGTGTGTGTGTGTGTGTGTGTGTGTGTGTGTGTGTGTGTGTGTGTGTGTGTGTGTGTGTGTGTGTGTGTGTGTATATATATATATCTATCTATCTCTATATCTCTCTCTCTCTCTCTCTCTCAAATGAAGAGTCGAATGATTGCAAAACTAATTCCAAATTCCTTGCATGTCACCATCCTACAGGAGCTGGAGAACCAGATGAATATTGCCGAGAAACGACGCAGAACCTTGCTGAAGGACTTTGATTTTTCATGAAGCGATTTTTTGCAATAGCTCCTTACCCTCACCCCCTACTGTGCTTGTGCACAACCACAATTGAGCCTTGCCTTTGTCCACCAATACCAACGGGTTTTTCTTCTTTGTTCCTTCCCTCACCTTTCCTCCACAAACATGCTTCGGCTTTTATGATAGTGACGTTTTGGTGCCGTTTCCAAAAGGTACATCCGGAAGCATTTTGAAAACTTTTGCATTGTGGAGCTCAGCATTTTCTTAGACTTGAAAAGACATGCTGAGGGTCGTTTTTTGTCTGTTTTCAATTTTCCTTGTCTTAATAACAGGCCAGAGATGCCAAATATTTTTGCTGACGTTGAAGGCTCCTCTTTGGTTTGTATCGTCACTGCAGGCTTGCAGGTCGATGAGCTCGTAAACCATTTTTCTTTGGCGTGATCGCGCAGTTGGAAAATGTTTTTGATACTCGAGCCTGAAGCTTTGCTACAAAATGGCTACCTGTGTAGTTGGGTTGATTATACGGTGACGTGTGGTTCATTTCATGACTGTTTTCATTGCTTGAATCGATCTAAAATTGTCAAACGGAGCACCTGCTCGGACAGAGGTGACAGTCGGTGCCTGTGACTGAAAACTTTGAGGCGTTCATAATTTTCTAAAACAAAAGAAACTGCAACATTCATTCGTTACAATCACCGATATGAAGAGCTGCGAACATCGTCACATCGTGCGCTATTGTGTGTTCACGTAGCACGTAGGCCTGTATAGCTGCTTTTTCGTCCGTTGATCTGAAAACGCTCTTTGCAAAAGAAAGTAAAAAGGTACTCGATTGCCCAGTTCTATCAGAGTGATTAGACGAGAATTTTTTTGAGGCGATTTATCATTTTGTTCCCTTTTTTGATTTGCAAAACAGGCGTGCGTGTTTTTTTGGGGGGTAAGACCATAAATCCCGAAACAACTCGCGCATTTGGTGCACAGTCGGCGGCAGCGGTATCTCAAATGAGTCGTCATCGTTTCTCACTGGCTGCACTCACATCCTGGTGAATTATCTTACTTTATCACTGACGAGGACGACAATTGCGAACGGAGGTGCAACCTTTTGGAAAACAATTTCTCTGCAGTATAGAATGGTCCATTTTTCATGCAGCAGGTTGATGCTTCTGCTGTGTGGTTGTACCCAGATTTGCACAACTTTTATCATCTCGCACTTTTATTTTCTTTGCATTAATCTGTTTTTGAAATGCACATCAGCTTCCGGTGATGGTGCAACGGACGCTGTACCGCAGTCGCTCACGGTGTTTCTTTCTCCGCAAGCATTATAGAATGGCTTTGTGTGCCGAAAGGAGTATGCTCGCATGCTGACTACGATGAGGGACATTCTCCAGAGCACGGTACATTATGAAATATGCAGCTTTGATTCGCCTTACCTGTAGAAGAACAATATGGCTGCACTTGCTTATTATAAGTTGAAATGACTATTTCAGCTTCAGCAATGCAACGGTGGGTGGAAAACGTGTTTCGAAACTCACCTTTTACCTTCATTACGTATACGATACTGGTTAGTGCAAAAAAACATCTTCATACCTTGTTAAGTTTCCTAGATTAAGACCGTCAATGCCCCTCAGATGTAATATGGATGATGGATTTAATATAAATCCATGGACTTTGCTTGCATCTTTGAAAGATTGTACTAGGGAGAGCACCACATTTACATGGAGTCCACACACTTTGTTGGTTCGAGGGCATGAAACTTTCACTGTGGAATTGTTCATTTTACCACCGAGACTTATCGCTACTCCCGAAATGTCACAAGTTTAAACGTAATGATGCAGGTAAGTGCAAACAATTTTAACAGGTTTGAGAATTTGATTGTCTGACTTTTACTGTTTGCTTCTATAAGGTGGTTTCAAACCGACTCATGTGATGCTTCCCTCACAAGGCATCTGATGGATCCCTCGTTCCCCCAACCCTCCCTTTTTCCAAGTAGAAAGAAAAATTGTATGTTTGTTTTTTTGGTTAACTTACCGTTGTGCTTACAGGAATGCCAAGCTGTTTTTACTTTCCTTTGTATTCCTGAAGATAAACTAATTTATAGCTAATGCAAAATAAAATGTACAGACTTTAAAACCGTGTTACCTGCTGTTTCTTGTTTATAGCGCATCATTGGCCAATACGGGATGGCTTTTGCTACATATAAATAAACTAGGAAGCCCGTGGGCCTCAGGCCCACTTTTTATGGCATTGTGGCTATTTATTTTTTTTAATCTAAGAACAGTGAAAGTATGAATATATGTGTGTGCAGTGCCTTCAGAAAGTACAGTGCATTCAGAAAGTATTCAGACCCCTTCACTTTTTCACATTTTGTTATGTTGCAGCCTTATAATGAGAAAGTTTAAATTCATTTTTTCCCTCATCAATCTACACTCAATACCCCATAATGACAAAGAGAAAACAGGAATTTAGAAAGTTTTGCAAATTTATTAAAAATAAAAAACTGCAATATCACATTGACATAAGTATTCAGACCCTTTGCTATGGCACTTGAAATTTAGCTCAGGTGTTTCCCATTTCTCTCGATCATCTTTGAGATGTTTCTACACCTTGATTGGAGTCCACCTGTGGTAAATTCAATTGATTGGACATGATTTGGAAAGGCACACACCTGTCTATATAAGGTCTCACAGTTGACAATGCATATCAGAGCAAAAACCAAGCCGTGATGTCGAAGGAACTGCCTGCAGAGCTCAGAGACAGGATTGTGCTGAGCTAAATTTCAAGTGTCATAGCACAGGGTATGAATACTTATGTAAATGTGATATTTCAGTTTTTTCTTTTTAATAAATTTGCAAAACTTTCTAAAATCCTGTTTTCTCTTTGTCATTATGGGGTATTGAGTGTAGATTGATGAGGGAAAAAAAGAATTTAAACGATTTCAGCACAAGGATGCAACATAACAAAATGTGAAAAAAGTGAAGGGGTCTGAATACTTTCTGAATTCACACCACTTGACTTTTTCACATTTTGTTGCATTGTAGCATTAATTTAAAATGGATTACATTTAAAAAAAAATTGTCACCGATGTACACAAAATACCGCATAATGACAAAGTGAAAACGTGTTTTTCGAATTTCTTTTACAAATTTATTGAAAATGAAACGCATAAATATCTAATTTACATAAGTCTTCAGCCCCCTGAGTCAATACTTCGTGGAAGAGCCTTTAGCAGCAATTACAGCTTCAAGTCTTCTTGGGAATGTCTGGATCAGCTTTGCACATCTGGATTTGGGGAGTTTCTCCAATTCTTCCTTGCAGATTTGCTCAAGCTCCGCAAGTTGGATGGGGAGCGTCGGTGAACAGCAATCTTCAAGTCTTTCCACAGATTCTCAATGGGATTCAAGTCTGGGCTTTGGCTCGGCCTCTCGAGGACTTTCACGTTCTTGTTCTGAAACCATTCCAGTGTTGATTTGGCTGCATGTTTGGGGTCATTAGACCAACAAAAACAAACAAATAAATTCAGGAAAAATGAAAAATATGGAGTCATCAGGAGGAACTAGGCTAGTGGATAGGATTCGGGTTTCGACTGCACACTAATAAGATCCTCTTACTTTTTGCAAGTCGGGAAAGTGGAGTTTGTGTTGGGTGTGTGTTTGAAAATCATTTGCACTAAAACTAGAAACGGGCTTTCCTTTGGTCAGCCTGCGTTCAGGTCGCTCGGCTTGGGTTCTAAATTCCACCATTTTGTTCACTCAACCCAAGTACGCCTTGCTTCAGAACAGGTCGGTTTCTGTGCAATGAAGCTTCATATCTGTGAATGGTAATTTAGCTGATCATACCGATGAATCGCTGTATTCAAGAATACATCGCAAAGCTTATAAATGCCAGTGTTCGTGCCTTTATTTAATTTCCGCAAAGCTTGAGAATCTCTTGAGCTGAACCGAATTTCAAATTTTTAACTGTGGAATTGACCTCAGCAGCGATATCGACTCGCTATGAAGAGTTCATTTGTCTAATTCGGATCTTGTGGGACACTCCGGGCACCTCAGCAGCGATATCGACTCGCTATGAAGAGTTCATTTGTCTAATTCGGATCTTGTGGGACACTCCGGGCACCTCAGCAGTTTTGTTGGATGCTTGATTGAGTGCTTACGCTGGTTTCAGTTGGTTACGCTGGTTGGCGAGCACTCTCCAAGCAGTTTCGTAAGGGAACACCTGCTGATAACGTGCTGATACAGGTGTGTGTGTGTCTGTGCCCCCTGTGGTCATTAAGCATAACATATCATTCCACTATTATCTGTCTCCCCCACCCCTCTCTCTCCCGCTCACCCCTCTCTTTCATCCCCCCCCCCCCCCCCCACCGCTCTTTCACTCCCCCACTCCTCTCTCTTTCTCCCTCACCCCTCTCTTTCATTCCCCCGCCCCTCTCTCTCTCCCTCACCACTCTTTCACCCCTCCCTCTCTCCCCCACACCTCTCCATTCCTCCCCCTCTCATCTGTCTTACCACTGTCCCTCCCTGTCTCTCCCACACCTCTTTTTCTCTTTCTCTCCTTTTCTCTCCTTTTCTCTCCTTTTCTCTCCTTCTCTCTCCTTCTCTCTCCTTCTGTCTCTTTCTCTCTCCTTTTCTCTCCTGTCTCTTTCTCTCTCTTTCTCTCTCCTTTTCTCTCCTACTCTCTCCTTCTCTCTCCTTCTCTCTCCTCTCCTCCTTCTCTCCTCCTTCTCTCTCCTTCACACCTCCCACTCCCCTCAATTTCTCTCTCCTTCACTCCTCCCACTCTCCTCAACTTCTCTCTCCTTCACCCCTCACACTTCCCTCAACTTCTCTCTCCTTCACCCCTCACACTTCCCTCAACTTCTCTCTCCTTCTCCTCACCCACCCCCCACCCCCCACTTCATATTCCAGTCACGAAGCGACTCCGTGTTATCCGGCAACGCTGGGTACCTTTGCTGGTTTTTAATATAAATTAATAAAGTATATTAAATTGTATGGGTTCTATTCTTTGTGTTTACCTTGTACAAAAATGAACACCTAACTTGAACGGAACTCGGTAGAGCACATAATCTCGCCTCACGCGCTCATTAGTCAGGTACCATCTGTAATTTCATTCCTATTTTGTGGAGATTTGTAACCATTTTACATTTTTGAAAAGCTTGAGAGTCTCTCACTTCGAAAATAAATGTTTCCGTTTTATTTGAAAAGATTTTAATGTCCAATTTGAATTGAAAAAAAATTCAAATCATATGGAAGCATTGTTTTTACAATGGGTAGATGCCCTCGTTCACTGTCCTAAAAATAAACGAGTTTGGTTTAAATCCTTTCAGCTGTTTTCAAGTATCACATTTTTCCACATGATAGGTTTCACATTGATCAGTGAAGCGTTTTCGGAAAAGGGATTTTCCTTTTTTAATATCGGCTTTCAAGCTAATATGGCTGCCAAACCACGTGACATATGACATCAAAAATGTACACTATGTATGTGTAGGAGATCACGTTGGTGAAGTTTTGGGTTGATCAGATAAGGTTCTTTTTCTATCCATGATGGCTGCGAACCCAAGTGACCTACGACGTCATAATTTTCAAACTATACGTAACAATGGTGTTAGATGACATTTGAAAAATTTCACATCAATAGGGTAAGCGGTTTCAGAGATATAGTTATTTAATATTCTCCTTCAATCCGATATGGTTGCCAAACCATGTGACCTATGATGTCATAAATTTAATATTTCAATACAAATGGGTCAGAGATCATGTGCATGAAATTTCAGATTTTTAGGATAAGGCATTCGATTAAAACACTTATGGTTGGTATACCACTTCACCGATGTCATCATTACCATGCTCTTGTTTCCCATTGCGAGTACTGGACAATGTGCCAAGTTTCAAATTTTTCCATTCAGCGGTTTCCGAGAAATATGTTTTCAATTATTTGCGTTTAATCTAAGATTGCTGCCATACCACATGACCTATGACGTCACACTTATAAAAAAACTTTCTGCATGGGTGTCACTCATATCCTCCCTGAAAGTTTTGTCTCAATCGGACATGTGGTTGCTTAGAAAAATGAGGTTTAGCCCGTACGGACAGACCTACGTATAGACAGACGGACAACCCGAAAACAACCTCTATTTTATGCCCCCGAAGGTGGCCGGAGGCAAAAAAAAGAAATCGCCCTATATTCCAATGGCTAGTTGATCATATGTACGAACTTTCACATTGATCTGTTAAGTGGATCTGGAGAAGTTTGTTTTTTACGTTTTTCTTTTCAATCCAATATGACCACTAGACCATGTGACCGATGGCATCATAAAGTTAATTCTTCATTCACATTGGGTTGCAGATCAGATATGTGAAGTTTCAGATTTTTCAGACAAGTACACATGCTATCAAGTACACATGCAGACAAGTACACGAGAGCAACAGGAAGGGTCATGTTATCCTCTCTGGGGGTACCTATAGACTATAGTAAATCTAGGCTCATATAAGCTTCAAGAAGGTCGGGTTTCCTCCCTTTCAGTTTAGTGTTAAAAAGCAGCAGCGACTGTTTTAAAAGGCAATCAGACGTGTTTGTGGTTTATGATATTTTTACTTCTGGTGGGGGTGCCCCCAGGTAACACAGCGTTTCTTCAAGGAGGAAAAACCCCTTGAGGATGGGTAATATTAACAGAATTAATATTGTCTTCGAATAACACTAATATTATGCTATTATCACTGGTATTGTTATTACTTTTGTTATTGGAAGCGGCCTTGGAAAAACACCACGATAAAGCTATCTTAGCACGAATATACATCTTAACGCCGATTTCACCCAAGATGGACCCCCCCTCGGGGGGGATTTTGATTCATCCAATTATGGCAGGAATAGGACTTCACTGATGATGTCATCATTATCACCCTATATTATACCCATGGGGAGTTTATGACATAATGCCAAGTTTCATTTCTTTCCGGTAAGCAGTTTTGGAGAACATGCGCAAATAGTTTCCTTTATCCAATACTAGCAACGGTACCCGCCCTATGGGCGGGCTTCAATTGGGAGTCCCAAATGAAAAGGTAAAATATCAGAAATCGAAGGCTTTTTTATTTTAAACGATTCATATAAACATCCGTTAAATCATATCACATGCAAATCATCAAAATCTAAACAGTATCTTACTATAATTCACCAAATGTCCCACAGTGATCGATACACTATGATTGTGATGATCGTGAATCATGATCGATAATCGTGTTCACAATCGCTATGTCGTATGTACTCCCGATACGTGTTTCCTTCAGTTAAAATGGGTTAGAATTCTCTCATGCAGGGATTCAACCCGTGTCCTTATAAAAGGTCTTTGTCCGAGGTCACCGAGTTCGATCGGTGCAGCTGTGCAGCGATCGGTGCAGCCGTTTGTGCGGCACCCAGGAAAACAACATCGTCACAATGAACATTATGCAAACGCGAATGTTATGCAGGAGTCCAAACCTGAGAATTCTTGAGACTAAAGCTGAAATTGGGAAAACTAAATAGCCTATTTTACTCCTGGAGATCTCAGGATTATCCACCCAAAATATCATTGAGATCGGTTCAGAAGGTTTTACAGTACCTTCGAACGGACAGACAGACAGACAGACAGACAGATGGATGGACATTTGGTGAATTATCGTAAGATGGCTGCCATACCATGTGATGTATGACTGCAGAGTTATCAATAAAATAGTATCCATGGGTGGTCCCTCCTATGTATAAAGTTTCACATTGATTGGACAAGCAGTTGCAGAAAAGAAAAGTTAAACAAAAACATATGGATGCGGACACACCCAGGGGCATTACAATGGTCTTGCAACCTCTTCGGCGAAGACGAACAAACAGGTAGAGGGAGGGAGGCCGGATACCAAATACTCCTACATTTAATACAAATAAGAGATTATTGGGTCAGGCCGTGGACCCATGACCCAATTAATCAACCTCCCCAACATGTGAGAACCCATAATCTAAACAGCACCCCTTCTTAAAATCTCTCCTTTCATCTTAAAACGTTTTCATCGACTTTTCTCTGGGGAAACAAATGGAAGCATGGCCACCACCAAATAAATTTCACTCAAAAAAAGGTATTTTGGTGAATTGTGGAATGTTATTGGAATGTTTAATGGCTATGGGTATGGACATACTCATTCTCACTTCCATTTTAAATATTCTTTTCAAATGTGTGACACCTGTCGAGGTATTATCATGTGGACTCAGTGTAAAAATCGCAAAAGAGAAACTCCACATGGAAGAAAATTACACCGGTGGGATCTTTTACAAATATCCGCTTCGATTATATCTGAAAACATCTTTTTATCTTAATACCTCTGGATAGACGAGATTTCTTGTTTGTCTAACATCTGGAATCATCACTTTAATAGTTTAATCCCACCTCAAATATATGGCACATCATCATCATACTGTTGCGGTTTTAGAACCCACACTTTTGTAAATAAATAATCACTTGTAAATATGACATTAAAGGTTAAAGGTAGCACCCTTAGTTAGGCCACAAGCAACACGTAGGCCACCATAGGAACTCAGTTATTTCATTTTTATGTGTTTTAGTTAAGGCCGTGTTTCCAATAGTTGAATCTGCGTTGCATCAATCAAATAAGGAGTAGGCCATTTCATCCATTTTGTGACCTCCCTCTCCAAGCGCCGCCATTACGCGCCCCTACAGTCGGTGCCTTAGCGTTCGCTCAGGCGCCGCCATTAACCATGCGGTCAGGCTCGAGGAAGAAGGGGGCGAGACGCCAAGAACAAGGTGTGGCCTGTCAACCAGCCGTCAAAGGCGTGGCCGGTAAGCCCTCACCAACCAACCAGGGCTGAGGTGAGATCGCTGGCGGGCGTGGTTTTGGAGCGCGCGGAGTTATCTTGGCTCGCGTTATATAAGCGCGAACGCAAAGCCCTTTCAGAGGACTCGCGTGCACACGGCATAGTAAGGAGGACTCGCACAAAAAGGATTGGTGAAAGGACTATTCAGCGGCGCTCATTGCAAAAGAGGACTCGCGTGCACACGGCAGTGATAAGAGGACTTATACGGCGGCACTCTTGTAAAGGACTTGCTGGGAAACGTGCATTACAAACGAACTGCGCACAGGGACTTCTTATTTTCACGGACTTGTTGGAGGCGCGCGCATTGAAAGGACTTGGAGAGAGAGCGTTTGGCACGACCATACGTTTATTACGTACAAAGGACACGAGCCTCCCCCCCCCCCCCCCGCCATATGTAAGGTCCGGTCGCATTCCAACGATACGCAGAGCTGCCTGCCGGGTTTTCGCCCGCGGAACCGAAGCCTCACCTGGAGCCTGGACCCCGGACCCCATCACTGGATCCTCTACCTGGACCTTCCACCCTACCAGCTAGAATCCCCGTGTGAGTGTGTATGTTTGTCTGGGGTCATAAGTTAAGACTGCCCTGTGTCCTGCTTCTTCTTCTTCCTGTACATCCTTTCGTTTCCTCTTTCCTCCTGTATATACATTCCGTCGTTAATTATCCAATCTCAACCAAACTTGACAGGATGACGGGTTACACAATGAAGGTTGTAGCACATTCTTTTGCCCCCCCCCCCCTCCCCAAGGGGGTTTTCTGCCCTGAGTGGGTTTTCCCCACCATTTCCCTCAATGGGGTTGCATGTTGAGGTGTATATCAATGTTAAGTTAGCTTTATCGTGGCGTTTTTCCAAGGCTGCTTTGAATAACAAAACTAATGATAATAGCGTAATATTAATGTTATTACAAAACAATATTAATACCAATGATATCCCACCTCCCCAAGGGGGTTTTCCTCCTTGAACAAACAGCGAGTCAATGTTTATAAATAGCTTATCATGGCGTTTGCGTGGGAGCAACGGCCCAATGGCCGCTACCAGAAGTAAAAATATTATAATGTGGCGGACACGAAAGCTCACTGGCGCGAGGGCATCATTCCGCGCACCAAGTGGGCGGCGGCCACGCCCGAGGGGTAGGCGTGGCCGCGGAATATACACCGGGCGCGCAGCCCGGAACGCTCCAGTGTTACAGTGGAGCTCTTGAATAAAGACTCTTACAACTTACTGCGTTGTCCGCTTCCTCCTTGCTTACAAGCAGCGCGGGTAATACCGCGCTTCATTGGTGACCTCCGACGTTCTGGTCAGCCGTCACTGACCACCCGAACCTGCCACAGCCCGCCCGCTTCGCCCGCCCGAACGCCGGTACAGTACCTTCGACCGCGAGTTGCTCGGGCTCCACCTGGCGGCCAGGCACTTCCGCCATCTGCTCGAGGGCCGTGCGTTCACGGCCTTCGTCGACCACAAGCCACTGGTGTTCGCGATGGGCAAGGTCGCCGAGCTGTGGTCGGCCCGGCAGCAGCGTCACCTCTCGGCCGTGTCCGAATACACGACGGACATCCCGCACGTCGCGGGGAAGGACAACCCGGTGGCGGATTGCCTTTCCCGGTCCGTTGCCCACGCGGTCCACCTCGGCATCGACTATGCCCGGATGTCGGCGGACCAGGCCGCCGACCCCGACGTCCAGGCCTTGCGGACTGCTGTTATGGGCTTCCGCGTCACCGAGGTGCCGTTCAACGGCATGGGCACGGCCCTCTGGTGCGACGTCTCCCTCGGGCGGCCTCGCCCCATCGTGCCCGCGGGCTGGCAGCGCCAGATTTTCGACGCCATCCACGGCCTGTCCCACCCGGGCACGAGGGCCTCCCAGAGGTTGATCGCCGACAAGTTTGTCTGGCATGGCCTCCGGAAGGCCGTCCGCGGCTGGGCCAGGGCGTGCCAGCGCTCGAAGGTGCACCGACACACCCAGGCCCCATTGGCCCCGTTTGCGGTGCCGGAACGCCGGTTTGACCACGTTCACGTGGACCTGGTGGGACCTCTGCCCCCCTCGCGGGGTTTCACCCACGTCCTGACCATGATGGACCGCACCACCCGGTGGCCGGAGGCCCTGCCTTTGGCGTCGACGACGGCGGCGGACGTCGCGCAGGCGTTCATCGCCACCTGGGTCGCCCGGTTCGGCGCCCCCTCGGACATCTCGTCCGACCGCGGCCCCCAGTTCACCTCGGAGCTCTGGGGGACGGTCGCGCGGGGGCTCGGGGTCCAGCTGCACCGCACCACGGCCTACCACCCCCAGGCTAACGGCCTGTGCGAGCGGCTCCACCGCTCGTTGAAGGCCGCGCTCCGGGTGACCCTCCGCGACGGCGGTTGGGTCGACAGGCTCCCCTGGGTGCTGCTGGGCCTCCGGACAGCGCCCAAGGACGACCTGCGCGCATCCGCGGCGGAGTTGGTCTTCGGGCAACCGCTGCGGCTGCCGGGTGAGTTCCTCCCCGACTCCACGGCACCATGGGTCCGCGGCGCAGGAGCGCTCCGCGCTGCAGGAGACAGCCCAGAGGTTCGCCCCGGTGCCCACGGCGCACCACGGGCACCCACCTACGCACGTCACCCCGGAGCTTCGCACCGCGGAGTACGTCTTCGTCCGGCACGACGCCCACCGGACACCACTGCGGCCCCCGTACGATGGGCCTTTCCGCGTGCTGGAGACCGGGGTGAAACATTTCACCTTGGACATCGGCGGCACTCCTGACCATGTCTCCATAGACCGCCTCAAGCCGGCCCACCTCGACGTGGACCACCCACCGCCTGTGGCTCGGCCCCCGCGTCGGGGCCGCCTCCCGGCGGGCGGACCCCCGGCCCCGTCGGCACGCCGCCCCCCGAGCCTTCACCCATCCCGGGTGCAGCCGGAGGCATCCCAGCTGGCATCCCTGCACCCCGGACGCCGCCAGTCGCCGGAGGGCGCTTCGGCTGGGTCATCCGTTTGCCCCGCAAACTGGCCCTCCAGGTGCGTGGGAATTCTGGGGGGGCGTGTGTGGCAGACACGAAAGCTCACTGGCGTGAGGGCATCATTCCGCGCACCAAGTGGGCGGCGGCCACGCCCGAGGGGTAGGCGTGGCCGTGGAATATACACCGGGCGCGCAGCCCGGAACGCTCCAGTGTTACAGTGGAGCTCTTGAATAAAGACTCTTACAACTTACTGCGTTGTCCGCTTCCTCCTTGCTTACAAGCAGCGCGCGTAACACCGCGCTTCAATAACCCACAAACACGAATGATTAGATTTTTAAACAGTCGCTTATGCTGTTTATAACATTAAATAAAGAAATTTAGAAAGATCCCGACATCCGTGAGATAAGTTTTACTTACAGAACTGAGCGAAGATCTACTGTACTCTATATAACCCACAAAGGTTGGGTTAATAACATGCCCCTTCCTGGTGCTATACATGGTGTTTTTTGTAGCGAACTTTTGAAACTTGCTCCTGCTGTTTAACACAAAACTGAAAGGGAGGAAGACCGGGATGTGCTCATTTACCAAGCAGCTAGCCTAATATTCTCTTCTAGACCGGGATGTACAAGTAATACTAAAATACTCAATTTGGTGTCTGTCTGTCTGACGATTTTTGACCGCGATACATTCGGTCGTTGCTTACCCAATCTCAACCAAACTTGATATGATGACTAACGGTCACATGATGAAGGTTGTAGCGAATTAATTTGCCCCTCCCCCTCCACAAAGGGGCTTTCCCACGAATGTGGTTGTGTGTTGAGGTGTATAATCCGTGTTAAGATAGCTTTATCGTGGCGTTTTTCCAAAGACGCTTTTAATAACAAAAGGATAATAATGTTATTACAAAACAAAATGAATACTAATAATATCCCCTCTCCTCAAGGGGTGTTTCATCCTAGAGTAAACGCCGTGTTAACATTTATAAACATCTTTTTGTGTCACTTTCGTGGGATCACCTCGAGCAGAAGTAAAAATATTACAAACCACAAACACATATGATTACCTTTTGAAACAGTCACTAATGCTGTTTAACACTAAACTGAAAGAAATCGGGAGAAATCCAGAAACCCATGAGGTAAATATTACTTTTGGAACTGAGCGAAGATCTACAGTAATTGATGTACCACACAAGGGTTAATAAAATGACCCTGTTGATAACGTGGCGTTTTTCGTGGTGGCCTTTTGAAACAGTCGCTATTGTTGTTTAACACTAAACTGAAAGGGAAGAAACCCGACATTCTTGAGGCCCAACCCTAGATCTACTGTAATCTATAGCAACGGGCCAACCAAATGCCTCGTGGTTGCAGAAGGTTGATCAGCATCTCAAAGAGATGGGGACAGGCCGGCATCTTCCTGGAGGTTGGCCAGATGGAGGCCCCTGGAGTACCGGCAGAAAGTGGACGTGGTAACGCGCTGCTCCGGCACATGCTCCCATACCTGACCTGGCCAACTTCTAGGGAAGGACACTGCATTAGTGGTACAACCACAGCCACACTCCTATCGGTGATGTCACCAGCAAACACTTGTTGCATACAAATGAATGACTGAATTAAATCTGTTAAATTGTGTTATTCCCTTTATCTAGTACAAATGAAAATAACTTGTGGGTTGTTTTTCCTCATCTGACAGAATGTTTCATTTTCCACATCTTGAAAGGACGTCCGCATGATAAAGATACTCAAGAACTTGTTTTCCAAGAGGAATGTGGTGCCAGCAAAGGGTCGCTCGCTCGAAATCATCGCATCGTCATCCTGGATACAACCACACTTGATTAATCTTTTCAACTAAACCAAGAACTTCCACATCCTCTTCAATGTCCTCTCCAGGTTTTCAAAACACCTGTTCACTGCCATCTCAGGTCATCCCCCGTCCAGAACCTCGATCTTTTCTATCCCGTTCACCCTCTCTAACCAAAGCCCTCATTCCAAATTTCTTTCACCCCCCCCCCCCCCCCCCCCTTCCTGAGAGTTTCCTTCTGTATCCATCTTCTTGTTCACCCCATGCTCTTCTCCTGCCTCCCCATTCCTCCCTGCACCCATCATTTGTCCAAGTCTTCCTCTATTTTGTCCCTCGGCCCTACTGTTGGTGCCCCTCTCTTTCTGCTGTTCTTCTTGTCCTGCTCTTCCATGAGCCTCGACTCCTGCACAAAAAAGAAGGAAAAAAGCCATAGCACTGTGCTGCTCAATGTTAGTGCTAGCGAGATAGCTTACAGGTGTGAGCACTCACTTTTGAGCTGTCTGGCCTTGATTAGATTCCCGACCTGACCATAAACTGTCGGATTGGTGCTTCATTTGCTGGGTGGGATATCACAAGGTGTGCCGACCGTCAGGTGTACATTATGCCGTCTGCTTGCGGTGCTTGGTGGCCAGTGAAGACCCCAAGGTGTCCTTTGCGGTGAGTAGGTGAGTTCTGTAACACAACCATGAAGAAATTACAAATTCCTGCTACCTTGAACGTCAGGCCTGGACAGTCGGTTCGTGAAAGACTTGGTCCAAAAACGTTGCCTGGCCAAAAACTGCACCAGCAGGTGAGAATAATTGGGACCATTGTCGACTGTGGTGCTGAATGGTAAAAGGTGGTTATTATACCTTGAGAAAAAACAAAAATAGTGAGAAATGTCTGTTTAGTTTCGTTGTAAATGAAATCCGAATATTTATGGGATGTGTACCTTTATTTTCATTGCTTTAATCCAATTACTAATCATATTAGTGTTTACAGGTACCGAAAACCTGGTGTAGAAATAATCATTTGGAATTAACTGAAAAAGTGTTTTTAATAAAAGTTTGTTGAAACATTTGATTGTTGGTGGAGAATTTGGTAAAACGAAAGAGCAGTTTATATTTATTTATTATTTTATAACCTGAGAGATTTTTATTATTGTATTTTTAATTAATAAATAACTCTGCCATACGAGATTCACTCATACCTGTGTTGATTCACTTACTATACCTGTGTTGATTCACTCTCTACCTGTGTTAAACTCTCCCACCTTCCCTTCAATGATTACTTGAATTCCACCAAGTCATATTTTAAATAATGCAGGTGTTTATCGGGTTTGTTATTCATTCTCATCTGTACCAATGACTCATCGAAATCCAGGTTCAAATTCCATATTCAAATCTATTTGTCCATCGGCAGGAGTAGTGCAGTTACCAAGCAGCTTGCTAGCACTTGCCAAGCCGACCGTTTACCAAGCAGCTTGCTGGAGCTCGCCAAGCCGGCCGTTTACCAAGCAGCTTGCTAGCGCTCGCCAAGCCGACCGTTTGCCAAGCAGCTTGCTAGCGCTCGCCAAGCCGACCGTTTACCAAGCAGCTTGCGAGCGCTCGCCAAGCCGGCCGTTTACCAAGCAGCTTGCTAGCGCTCGCCAAGCCGGCCGTTTACGAAGCAGCTTGCTAGCGCTCGCCAAGCCGGCCGTTTACCAAGCAGCTTGCTAGCGCTCGCCAAGCCGACCGTTTACCAAGCAGCTTGCGAGCGCTCGCCAAGCCGACCGTTTACCAAGCAGCTTGCGAGCGCTCGCCAAGCCGGCCGTTTACCAAGCAGCTTGCTAGCGCTCGCCAAGCCGACCGTTTACCAAGCAGCTTGCGAGCGCTCGCCAAGCCGGCCGTTTACCAAGCAGCTTGCTAGCGCTCGCCAAGCCGGCCGTTTACGAAGCAGCTTGTGAGCGCTCGCCAAGCCGGCCGTTTACCGAGCAGCTTGCTAGCGCTCGCCAAACCGGCCGTTTACCAAGCAGCTTGCTAGTGCTCGCCAAGCCGGCCGTTTACCAAGCAGCTTGCTCGCGCTCGCCAAGCCGGCCGTTTACCGAGCAGCTTGCTAGCGCTCGCCAAGCCGGCCGTTTACCAAGCAGCTTGCTCGCGCTCGCCTAGCCGGCCGTTTACCAAGCAGCTTGCTCGCGCTCGCCAAGCCGGCCGTTTACGAAGCAGCTTGCTAGCGCTCGCCAAGCCGGCCATTTATGAAGCAGCTTGCTCGCGCTCGCCAAGCCGGCCGTTTACCAAGTAGCTTGCTCGCGCTCGCCAAGCCGGCCGTGTACTAAGCAGCTTGCTCACGCTCGCCAAGCCGGCCGTTCCTTATCCATGGTTTAGATGGAGTGTTGTTTGGGTATTTAATCAACTTGGCGAGAACTCTACACGAAACTTGGTACCTGAGCACACCCTGTGGCACCCTGCTCTACTCCCTAAATGAATGTAACAGGGTAATGGAGATGTGAAAGCAATCTTCGATGCAGGTACAGGTACGCCGGTTCGTTTGAAGAGAAGGAGGAGAATGTGTTTATGAAGGTGGATTTATAATCTTGTTTGAATGTCCAAGTTAATCATTATTTCCATCTCGCATTCCAGCAGATGATTCATAAAATGATTTTCACCAAACGTTCCAGTTTGAAAGTTTCACCAAATGTACAGATTGTCGTGGAAATGGTGAACACGTTCCTTACGAGGTCCAGGTGTGCGTCCACTGATCAGTAAGTTTGTTTTTCTTTCCTTTAAAAGATAATTTGTATGTTACAATGTTTGTTAAAATGTTTGTTACAATTTTTGTATGTTACAATGTTTGCCTCTTACAATGTTTGTATGTTACAATGTTTGTTTGTTACAATGTTTTTTACTATGTTTGTTTGTTACAATGTTTGTATGTTACAATATTTGTTACAAGGCTGGAGGCTCAGGCTGGAGTTCCCCAAGGCAGTGTTCTGGGCCTTGTGCTTTTTCTGGTCTTCATCAATGATCTCTCCGACTCTCTTGAAAATCCTCTCTATCTCTTTGCTGATGACTCCACTCTCTGTCGCTCCATTCCTCATCCCTCAGATCGGCAGTCTGCAGCCTCCTCACTCTCTGCAGACCTGGACAAAATCACAGACTGGGCAAACAAGTGGAACATGTCTTTCAATCCTGACAAATCTCACACTCTTACGATGTCTCTCCGAAAAGACCGACTGGACAACACTCCCATCCACTTTCTGAATAATCCTCTCCAAGAAGTTCTGTCACTCAAGCTTTTAGGTCTCACTATCTGCCATGATCTTTCCTTGGAAAACCACATTTCCAAGCTGGCCTCCAAAGCCAGTCGCCACCTGGGCATCCTCCGTCGTGCGAAGTCCTTCCTTGGCACACCTGAGCTCCTCACCACATACAAGGCTTTCATCCGCAGCTCAATGGAATACTGCTCTCCCCTCTGGGCTGGTGCTCCTGCCTCACACCTAGCTCGTCTTCACGCTGTTGAAATCAAAGCTTTCAGAATCATTGGAATCTCCCGCGATGACACTATCTCCGAGGGCCTTTCACTTACTCACCGCAGGTAGGTTGGTGGTCTTTCCCTCTTCTACCGACTCCTCTCCGGCCTTGCTCCTCCAGCTCTCTCTGGACTATGTCCCCCAAATATTCCTACAGGTCGCACATGATCTGCCTGCAACCCTCTTATGGTTAAACTGCCAAAATCAAGACTCTCTGCTCACCTTCACTCCTTCATTCCTCTTTTCTCCCGCCTCTGCAACAAACTCCCCCACTCCCTTCAATCCCACTCCTCCCTCCAGGTCTTTAAAACAGCTGTTCACCACCATCTCTTATCTTCCCCCATCCAAAACCTTGATCTTTTCTACCCCCGCTAATTTCACCCCAAATCCACTTTTTTGAAATACCAACTTCTTTC
This sequence comes from Myxine glutinosa, assembly GCF_964187855.1. NCBI lineage: Eukaryota > Metazoa > Chordata > Myxini > Myxiniformes > Myxinidae > Myxine > Myxine glutinosa. Next base: position 722,438 of record NC_136264.1, read on the forward strand.
CTGGAAGTCCTTGGTGTCCTTGTGTTTATACTTCGAACCACCCCACCCCCCCCCCCCCCTCTTCCCACGCCGCCTCCCCCCAAGCCCTCTCCCTCCCACACATTCCCGATGTCCCTGACCTCAAATGTTGTGTTTATGTGCTTTCCCTTCTCTCCCCATCTTGTCTACCGTTCCCCTTTTTATATACTTTGTTTGTTTGTCTGTTTGATTTGTTTGTGCGATAAATGTTAGGTCTTTCACGAGCCTCGATTCTGTATACAAAATTTTTTTTTAAAAATGCTTGTTTGTTAAAATGTTTGTTAAAATGTTTGTTACAATTTTTGTATGTTACAATGTTTGTCTCTTACAATGTTTGTATGTTACAATGTTTGTTTGTTACAATGTTTGTCTCTTACAATGTTTGTATGTTACAATGTTTGTTTGTTACAATATTTGTTACAATGTTTGTATGTTACAATTTTTGTATGTTACAATGTTTGTATGTTACAATGTTTGTTTGTTACAATATTTGTTGCAATGTTTGTATGTTACAATGTTTGTTTCAATGTTTTTTACTATGTTTGTTTGTTACAATGTTTGTATGTTATAATGTTTGTATGTTAGAATATTTGTTACAATGTTTGTTTGTTACAATGTTTGTATGTGTCGTGTCCTTGGTCTTGGACATAATGATTAATTTGCCGTCCCAGTTGAATTGACCTCTTTTTAGCCATTCCAGTGATACTTCCTTGTCTATCCCCAATCTGTCCAACTGTTTTTTTTATACTTCCCTGTCTTTCTCCCAGTTGTGACTACATATCTGCTGGTGTTTCATCTTGTATTTTTCTTTGGTCTTTTTTGCATTCGTTGGAGCTATATTCATTGCTGTTTCAGTTTGGTGTGTGGCAGCTTCTATTCAGACCTGTCCTAGGGGAAAAAAAATGCTAGGTGGTTTAGGGACACCTTTTCTGGTTTGTCGTGTTCATGCTTGTACACAAATTGTATTCGGTAGTCTGTTGAGCTTTTCACGTACTCTGCTAATCCTACAGTCATCGCTCTGTGCACTTGATTGAATTCCATCAGGCCGCCACCACCTTCTCTGCTCGGCAGGTACATTCTTGGGATGCACTTATTTTTGTAGAACATTTTGTGGATAGTGACGAGTTTCCTTGTTTTGATATATAGTTTTTTGATATCCACTTGTGGCCAGTTTACTATTCCGCAGCTGCACTGGAACATTGGTACTGCTAGTTGGTTTATGGCTTTGATTTTGTTTCTTGGGGTCAGATATGTTTTCAGGATCAGCCTCGTTCTATGCAGGTATTCTTTGGTAATTGTTTTGTGCATTTTTTATAACAAATTTGGTGGTCCTCTTCTACTCCGAGGTATTTGTAAGATGCTTCGTTGTCTTGCTCTTGTATTGTTGTATCTAGGTCGATTTTTATGTTGTCCGTTTTTGTTGGTCTACCTTGCACGAATGTGCACTTTGCACACTTATCCAGGCCAAATTCCATTTGGATGTCGTCGGAGAACCGTTTCACTAATTTCAGTTGTTCTGCCAATTTTTTGTTGTTCGGTGTGAAGAGTTTTATATCATCCATACACATTAGGTGTGTCGCCTTTCTTGCTTCTTTTGATCTTTTATTGGATGTTGGGGTGTATCTGTGTCCGTGCTCATTAAAGAGGTTACTTAGTGGGTCCAGGGCCAGGCAAAACAGGAGAGGAGAAAGGCTGTGTGTGTATATTATATATGTGTGTATGCATATATGTTATAGTGTGTGTGTGTGTGTGTGTGTGTGTGTGTGTGTGTGTGTGTGTGTGTGTGTGTGTGTGTGTGTGTGTGTGTGTGTCGTTGGTTGTTATCACCAAATCGTGGTTTCAGAAGGTGGAACAGGGTCCTCACAGGTTTCCGTGTATCTACCTTCGTGCATGTGTGTGCTTCGTGCATGTGGCTCTGTATGTTTGCAAGTAAGTTGCTTTTGCATGGTAGCCCCACAAGTGGGTGGGCCTCAGGAGATGGAACGGAGATCTACCGGGTCTCTGAAAGTATCCACCTCCATTAGCATGGATGTGTGTATGTGTCTGCATGTGTGTGCGTGCTCACAAAAATATGTGCAATATGTCACGCACAAGACGAGTGTACACAACATATCACTGTACATGTCACGCATAGCATGTGTGTATATACAATACAGCATGTGCACAATATGTATATGTGTATGTATATAACGCCTAAGAAAATGTGTGCATACAATGCACAGCATATGATCTCACAAAACAAAACAAAAAATGCCAAAGCAAAACCAAAGCCAAACATATGGTCCACCAAGTCTCAGGCCCCCTTCCACTCGAGTCCGCCAAGTCTCAGGCCCCCTTCTACTCGAGTCGGCCAAGTCTCAGGCCCCCTTCTACTCGAGTCGGCCAAGTCTCAGGTCCCCTACCACTCGTGTCCGCCAAATCTCAGGTCCTCCTTCCACTCGGGTCCGCCAAATCTCAGGCCCTCCTTCCACTAGGGTCCACCATATCTCAAGGCCCCTCCCCCCCACCCCCCCCCTCCCCATCTGTGCATGTGTGTGTTCTCCTCGATGGGTTAGAATCGGCAGAACCCATCAAGCCCTGGATGCCTCCTCCTTCCCCCAACAAAGTCGCCCATGAAGCTGTTGTATTTGGCACATTACTGGATCTCATGGAGCTCAGTTCACTGTAGGCATAACATGGCATAAAGGGAGTCGCCAAATCCAGGGCACTCGTTCACAGCATGACGAGGTCAGAGAAATCCAGCAAGCCGCCTGGACAAGCTACGTCCCAGATGATCCACTTGACCTCGGGTGCTACGTGCACGGCACTGCGCCCCAGAAAAGCTGGCGTGCACTCCGCGAAGCCGCCGCACGGCACAAATCCTCAATCTCACCTTGCTCTCTCACATCTTCAATGGACGGAGCTCTACGGGAGGCCGTCCGTTAAATCCCGGGCCTTCTGACATGGCAGCACAGGACCCACAAGTCCCAACAAGCTCCATAACGAACCAGGCCACCCAAACGCCCATCAAACGGTACGACATCGACCACCATCTCATCCCATCAAAGCTGTCGTTCTCAGGTCAGTCTTTACTGTCTTCGAAACTGATTTATTCAACACAGCTTCTTGTGTTCATCTCCATCCTGGTAAGTCATGCCGCCTCCCTCACCACCAACATTGTGTGTGTGTGTGTGTGTGTCTGTGTGTGTGTGTGTGTGTGTGTGTGTGTGTGTGTGTGTGTGTGTGTGTGTGTGTGTGTGTGTGTGTATGTTTGTGTCTGTCTGTGTGTCTGTGTCTGGGTCGTAACATTTGAGTTTTGTCATCAAATTTTCAGCAAAGCTTTATAATGAGAATATGGAGAAGGCAAAGTAATTATTTTGTCAAAAGGTTAAAGGTCAGCATCACCTAAAATCATTAATTTTCTCCCGATTGCCCTGAAATTTAAAGAATTTGAATATCAGGTCACTGAATTGGTTCACTAATCAATAGGTCGGAGTTAATTGGTTTTTTTAGATCAAAAGTTCAAAGGTGAAGGTTGTATAAAATCGTCAATTTTTGTCCAATTGACCTGAAATTTAAAGAATTTGCATATTTGGTCACAGAATTGGTTCACCAATCAAAAGCTAGAAGCTGATTTCTTTTTTTAGATCTAAAGTTCAAAGGTCAAGTCTGCATAAAATCAATTTTCATTTTGTATTTTTTAAACTGTTTTCGTTATTTTGAGCATACAGAAGAAGAAGAAGAGGAAGAGGAAGAAGAAGAAGAAGAAGAAGACAGATTACAAACGAACGCGGATGGGCTTTGCATTTTCAAATACTTTCTAGTTAGTAATAGTATAATATAATGTGGACATTATTTGTTGTTGATATAAGGTCATGTGATCCATGATGTTCTTCACAGAAGGTGGTGATGGGGAAGTCTGCAACAGAGGTGGCTGTGATGGAGGATGCAAGTCCCAAGAAGTTGGAACGTGCCCAATGGGACAATAAGACGCAGTACATGTTTACGTGTGTGGGCTTTGCTGTCGGCCTTGGAAACATATGGCGCTTTCCATACCTGTGTCAGACCTACGGGGGAGGCAAGTGGTTACAATAACATGAGAATTACATGGGGCAATACATTGTGTAGTTGGGACAACCTCCATTGGTCTTCGACAGAGAATAATTGATACGTATCAATGTGTGTGTGTGTGTAACCATTACAATAATCACACACAACCTGTGATCATGAATGTTTTCGTAGCAGAGCATTAATCCTGGACAGGTCACCATTCCATCCTTTTTCCTTGACGGCGTCCCTGGATGGTGTACTTCACCATCACAGCAATGGAAAAACATGGGGAATAACTAAAACAACACTCGGTAGAGCGTATCCCTCCGCCAGGCTGAATAGGTTTACGTTTTGTATCCACTGATAGGCCGGATCTGGATCCAGACCTGAACCAAAATCGAATGAGCTTGTTCTTATCACCGAACCAACTCATCCACCAAGTTTTATCATAACATTTGAATTTTTCCATTTCACCCCCTCCGCCCTCCCCCCCCCCCCCCCCCATTCCCACGCCTCACCCCCCCCCCCAAGCCTTCTCCCTCCCACAGATCTCCCGATGTCCCTGCTCTCAAAATGTTGTGTTTGTGTCCTTCCCCTTCTCTCCCCATCTTGTCTACCGCTCCCCTTATTATATGTTTTATGTGTCTGTTTGATTTTTTGTGTGATTGATGTTAGCTCTTTCACGAGCCTCGATCTTGGATACAAAAAAAACTCCTCCATAACGTTTTGAAATATCATGTGATATACCGTATTTTTTTTATTTTTTTTTATACCGTATAGTATATTGAGCCTGGTGTTGGCGTGGTTAGGGTGCCGGCTTGGGATTCTAGGATCCTGGGCTCGAATCCCGGTCGATCGCTGAATTAACGCCAGGGGGTTGATCTGTCATCCTTCTGAAGCCTGTCATCCTTCTGAGGTCGGCAAATTGAGTACCAGCTCACTGGTAATTCCCTGTGTGTCGCAATAGGCGACTAATAGGGTTGGCGGCAGGAAGGGCATCCGGCTGTAAAACATCGCTTCAAAAAAGGGGCCCATGGTCCCCAAAAAAGGCCAACCCCTGCTCTGCGGGCAAAAATGGCCTCAAGGTGGTTCTATACCGTCTCGTTTTTGGTCCCATCTCTCAATGGTGAAGAATCACTTTTAAAATGATAATATAATTATTGTATCCACATCTGGATGTTCACCCAAATTGAATAACTTCCTCCTTGTTACACACCCAAGCTACACACCAAGCTTCATCTGAATCCTTCGATAAGTTTTTTGAGACATCGTGCTCTATATCGTTTTTGGCCCCATCTCTCAACTGTGAAGAACCGCACTCTCTCCGAGCTCCTTTCCACATGTCCGCACCCTACCAGCAGCTCCTCCTCCCCTGTCACTAACAGTGTGCACCTCAAACATCTGAGGCCTGGGCTCCAGGATGCTGCCGACAATCAGGACATCATCTGTTTTACAGAATCCTTCCTTCCGCAGGATGCACCTGACCCCTTTGTGCTCCTCCCTGGCTATTGTCTCCACTGGTTTTATCGTCCTGAACCTCGTCCTGGCGGCGGATTTGCGTTGCACACCAGGAACTCGATTTTTCCATCATCGGTTATAAATTGAGGTTGAGGGCCTCCATCTATTGTTGGGAGAGTAAAAGGAGAAAGTCCGAGGTGGAGTGACCTGGTCTGAAACCAAATGGGTGATCTGAGCTGAAGCTGTTGGAGAAAATGAAGGATTTCATATCAACTGCGATGATTCTATGACTGCTGATGATTGGACGCAAGGTGATAGGTCTGTCGTTAAGGGAATTCGTTTTTGCAACTTGTTTATGTCATGCTGTGATGTTTGCAGATTTCCAAGCACATGGAAGATGACCAAGCGCAAATAGCAGGGTCAAAAGGGCAGAGAGAGGATGTGCAAGAGCAGCAGAGCAGGTTTTAGGACACGTGAGCTGATGCTGTGTTGTCCAGTTGCAGAATCGCAGTCGAAGGTTGAAAGAACCTTCTCCACCTTCTCAGGTGCAAAAGACACAGAATCCAGTAGCACTTGGATTTGACAGGGAGGGGAGGTTAATGAGAGTGAGGGGTCGGGGACACAAGATTTGGCAGAAAACTCAGAATTGAGGCATTTGGCATTCTCATGAGCGGAGTCTGCTGCGATGCCATTTGAAGACGGATGGAAGGATGGAAGTGGAGCATGCTTCAGAGACAGACTTCACAAGGAGCCACGAGGTTTTAGAGGAGGGAGACGAGTTTGAAAGTTCATTCTTGAGGTTGGACAGGTGTTGTTTTCTGGCTCTCCTGAGAGTGGACGCACACTTGTCGTGGACCTTTTGGAGTGCACTGTTTGTTTCCCACTTCAGTGAATAAGTTACAGATCCACCACTTAATGTTCGTCTTTGATTTATAACCAAAACTTTCTTCGTGTTTCTTAGAAACCTCATTAGAAGGTAAACATTTTAATGTAACAGTTTCTGATGTATTTGCATTAAAAATTACTATAGTTATAAACTGTTAAATAAAGAGCTCATTCTGTGCAATATGTAGGATGCACACCATCGTGTGTGTGTGTGTGTGTGTGTGTGTGTGTGTGTGTGTGTGTGTGTGTGTGTGTGTGTGTGTGTGTCACTATTCCAATGGCCTGTCAGCTTGTTTTTGCAATCAGAGGTCACTGTTGATTTGCATATTGAATACAACCTGTCCCTGTGATCTTACCTTGGATGCAGGAGCTTTCCTTATTCCATACTTCATTTCACTCTTCCTGGTTGGCATCCCGCTGTTGTATCTAGAAATGAGCATCGGACAGCGGCTGCGCAGCAGCTGTATCGGGGTGTGGAGCCAAATACATCCTTGTCTAGTGGGTTTAGGTATGACCGCTTTTTACTGATGGAAGGTGATGGATGGAGGGCTTCTGCTTCTCTGTTCCAGAAATAACTTTAGAATTTTGTTGCATTTTTTTTAACCAACAAAATCACTGCATTGGAATGAAACTGGCACAATGTACATGCACATCCTGTTTTGCAGAAATGTAGCCGAGCAGCCTCATCGATCCTTATGCAAGTCTGTAAAACTGTTTTTGTTCATCTTTGTTTCTAACACTCAGGGCCGAATTTAAGAAGGGGGTTTAAAAGTTAGACGCGTGTAGAATCGCTAATCGTCCGGTCAAAGTTCGTCGCCAATCGCCGAAGAGTGATTATCTAATGCGATAAAAACCTAATCAAAAGGATAAAAACCTAATCGCCTGTTTAGACGCGCACAACTAATCGGCTGTTTATCTCCCTTCGTAAATTGCTGTTTAGACATGCATTTTGCTGTGCATGTACATGGTTTTGTTGGCGTTTAAGGGTTAGGCGTGTGTTAACAAGACACCCGCTAAGCACCTTTGTAAATTTGGCCCTCGATGTTTAGGTGCCTAAACTTGTAGTTTGCAGAGTAGCCCATTTGGTTTCAGCATAAGAGGAAAGAAAATGCTGCCGGATGTGGATTTTCTTCGACAGTTTGTTGCTGTGGCCTTTTATCCGATTTTTACTCTTCACTCATGGCAGCTTATTTGTGCTATATATATTTGTGCACTGTAAACATGCAACAACCAGAACAGCACTGGGTAGAGCGCGTACCTCCGCCAGGCTGAACAGTTTATGGTTTCTATCCCACTGATGGGCCGGATCTGGATTCTGACCTGAACCAAAATCTAATCGGCTTGTTCTTGTCACCAAACCAACTCATCCACCAAGTTTAGTCATAACTCGTCCATAACTTTTTGAAATATCATGTTATATATTGATTTTCTACCAATCTCTCAATGGTGAAGAATCACTTAAAAATTAAATAATTCTCGTATCCGAATCCATATTCAGATCTTCACCAAAATTGAATCGTTTAGTCCTTGTCACACACACCACCTCTCCAACAAGTTTTGTCTAAATCCATCCACAACTTTTTGAGATATCCTGCTATGTATCGTTTTGGCCCGATCTCCCAATGCTGAAGTCACTTAAAAATTAAATAATTCTCATATCCAAATCCATATTCAGATCTTCACCAAAATCGAATCGATTAGTCCTTGTCACACGCACAACCTCTTCAACAAGTTTTGTCTAAATCCGTCCACAACTTTTTGAGATATCCTGCCATGTATCATTTTTGGCCCGATCTCCCAATGGTGAAAAATCACTTTTAAAATTCTAGTAGCCGGATCCGAATCCGGATCTTCACCAAAATCTAATCATTTCGTCCTTGTCACACACCCAACCTCTCCGCCAACAACCGTTTGAGATATCTTGTTCACAAACAGACAGACAAACAGACAGGGGTGAAAACATAACCTGCATCCACCTTCGGTGCCAAAGGTAAATATGAGCTCCGTGGAGCATTTCAGGTATCTGTTGCACTGAAAAATAGAAAACTTTCCCATTTTTGCTGCAATATATAAAAATGCTGTCATTTTACTGTGGTCCAAAAGCTTCTTCTTCTTCCACTCAGGGTTCCATGCTTCATTCATACCGTATATAATATACCATTCACATATTTTGTACATATGTACTTTTTTTTTACACACACACACACCATTTTTACCTGTGACATGGTGCTGATCTACAAGGGCTTGGCATTACTGCTTTTGGGTTCTTGTTGGGGGTCGATTTTTGAAATGTGCACTCATTGGTCAGACAACTGTCGGACCACACCCACATTTGTCGCTTGACTCCACCCACCATATCACCGAGATGAAATGACGGTAATCAAGCATTACGTAATGCAAATTACGAAAAAAAAGTATTGCTAACTATACTGTCATGGCACATATTTTAAACATGTAATTTAAAAATAGCATTACATAATTTTTGAATGGCAACATATTGAGGGTCAAGCAATCCATGACGTGTGACAAATCAGCTCGTTCTGATATAACCGTGGGGAGGGTGACGTGGATAAGTGGTGTCGAGTTAATCTTTTAATAACACATCAAATATGTGTGTTTCCCAATCGTGATGTTCATATTTTAAGAGTGCTTTAAATGTGCGCTTCCTTATGAATTGGCCCGTTACCGGGGTTTGTCGGAGGTTGTCACCACGGTGTGGTCATTCTTGTTACCAAATACTTGTGAAGTGAAAAGTGGGGTTAAGCAATTGTCTTGTCTGTCTGTCCGTCTGTCCATCAGTTAATGACTGAGGAACAACTTAATTTCAATTGAATTGTATTTTGAACAAGGACAGAGAACCATGTCAAAGCGATTGAAAGGAACAGTTCTGATGGTCTTGTGTGTACCTTTACGGTCTGGAGACGGTGGCACTGGCAGAGAGACGACAACAGAAGCTGTAGATTTGCGAGAACAACTGGGTCAGGAGGATTGCGGGAGTGAAGAGGGTGGGTAGAAGGAGAATGGATGAACTGAGGGAGGAGATTGGTGTGCAGATGAGCTTGACGGGGAGATTGGTGAAATGCCGGCTGAGATGGGCTGGACACGCGGTGCTGATGGGGAAGAGAGAATGACAAAGAGAGCGGATAAGCCGAGGGAACAAGGAAGGAGAAAAGAGGGAGACGTGGTTGAGATGAGAGGATTGTGTGAAGCGGGATATCAGTAAGTTGGGGTGGTTGGAGGGTGGAGAGAGTTTACTTGAGAACAGAGGAGTATTGTGGTCAAGGCAGGGCACAAGCTTGGTGCCATTGGACCTCACCCCTAAAAAGGGAACAGGAGGAGTAGGAGGAGAAGAAGAAGATTTTGAACACCACTCGGAAAACCAACTTGTAGTTTTGCAGTACTTTGAGACAATACCTTTACCCTCTGTGCCTGTCGGCCTGGCAGTCAAACAAATTTAACAGGAAACGTAGTTTTTAAGGACGTTATAAAGCACACAAACACCAGGCATCAATAACTAATGTAATGTGTTAACTAAGTTGGTGTAGGAGACGCTGCATTAACGGCGGTAAACTTCCGGAATTAATTTTGGATACAACCTTCACTATTTTTATTTAATTTCAATTGATTTACAAACATGAACACTGTAGAACACAAATCGCTTTCTTGCCGCTTCCAAAAACCTCCAGTATTCCAATACTATGCTGTACTTGGACATGTTAAATAAGGTGGTGTATAATATACTGCGTCACTGGCGGTATACTTCCGCATTTTTTATACGACCTCTAAAATCATTATTTTATTTCAATTGAATTATATACTTGAACACTGCGTGCCAAGTGGGGTAAGATGTTCGATGAACTCCTTCGTTATACATACCACTGTTCCACCTGAATTATCACATTAAAGCGCGGCGTTACGCGCGCTGCTTGTGAGCAAGGAGGAAGCGGACAAGCGGTAACATATGAACGTCTTTATTGTAAGACTACACTGTAACACTGAACTCTTCCGGGCTGGTCGCCCGGTGTATATCCTGAGGCCACGCCTACCCCTCGGGCGTGGCCACCGCCCACTTGGTGCGTGGAATGATGTCACCACGCCAGTGGGCTTTTGTGTCCGCCACACGCGCCCCCCCAGAATTCCCGCGCACCTGGAGGGCCAGTTTGCGGGGCAGACAAATGACCCGGCCGAAGCGCCCCCTGGCGATCGGCGGCGTCTGGGGTGCAGGGATACCAGGTGGGATGCCCCTGGCTGCCCCTGGGATGGGTGCAGGACCGGGGGGCGCCGTGGCGGTGGGGCTGGGCGGTGCCGGGGGTCCGCCCGCAGGAGGGCGGCCCCGACGTGGGGGTCGGGCCACTGGCGGTGGATGGTCCACATCGAGGTGGGCCGGCTTGAGGCGGTCTACCGAAACGCGGTCAGGAGTACCGCCGATGTCCAGGGTGAAGTGCTTCGCCCCGGTCTCCAGCACGCGGAAAGGCCCGTCGTACGGGGGCCGCAGTGGTGTCCGATGGGCATCGTGGCGGACGAAGACGTACTCCGCCGTGCGAAGCTCCGGGGCGACGTGCGTCGGTGGGTGCCCGTGGCATGCCGTTGGCACCGGGGCGAACCTCTGGGCGGTCTCTTGCAGAGCGGAGCGCTGCTGTGCCACGGACCATGGTGCCGTGGAGTCGGGGAGGAACTCGCCCGGCACCCGCAGCGGTTGCCCGAAGACCAACTCCGCCGCGGATGCGCGCAGGTCCTCCTTGGGCGCCGTCCGGAGGCCCAGCAGGACCCAGGGGAGCCTGTCGACCCAGCCGCCGTCGCGGAGGGTGGCCCGGAGCGCGGCCTTCAATGAGCGGTGAAATCGCTCACACAGGCCGTTAGCCTGGGGGTGGTAGGCCGTGGTTCGGTGCAGCCGGACCCCGAGCCCCTGCGCAACCGCCCCCCAGAGCTCCGAGGTGAACTGGGGGCCGCGGTCGGATGAGATGTCTGAGGGGGCGCCGAACCGGGCGACCCAGGTGGCGATGAAAGCCTGCGCGACATCGGCCGCCGTTGTCGACGCCAAGGGCACGGCCTCCGGCCACCGGGTGGTGCGGTCCACCATGGTGAGGACGTGGGTGAAACCCCGCGAGGGGGGCAGAGGTCCCACCAGGTCCACGTGGACGTGGTCAAACCGGCGTTCCGGCACCGTGAACGGGGCCAACGGGGCCTGGGTGTGCCGGTGCACCTTGGCGCGCTGGCACGCGAGGCATGTCCTGGCCCAGCCGCGGACGGCCTTCCGGAGGCCATGCCAGACGAACTTGTCGGCGATCAGCCTTTGGGAGGCCCTCGCGCCCGGGTGGGACAGGCCGTGGATGGCGTCAAACACCTGGCGCTGCCAGCCCGCGGGCACAATGGGGCGAGGACGCCCGAGGGAGACGTCGCACAAGAGGGCCGCGCCCACGCCGTCGAACGGCACCTCGGTGACGCGGAGGCCCGTGACGGCGGTCCGCAAGGCCTGGACGTCGGGGTCAGCGGCCTGGTCCGCTGCCATCCGGGCATAGTCGATGCCGAGGTGGACTGCGTGGGCGACGGCCCGGGAAAGGCAATCCGCCACCGGGTTGTCCTTCCCCGCGACGTGCTGGATGTCCGTCGTGTACTCGGACACGGCCGAGAGGTGACGCTGCTGCCGGGCCGACCACGGCTCGGTGACCTTGCCCATCGCGAAGATCAGCGGCTTGTGGTCGACGAAGGCAGTGAACGCCCGGCCCTCGAGCAGATGGCGGAAGTGCCTGACCGCCAAGTGAAGTCCGAGCAACTCGCGGTCGAAGGTACTGTAACGGCGTTCGGGCGGGCGAAGCTGCCGGCTAAAGAACGCCAGCGGTTGCCAAGCTCCACGCACCCATTGCTCGTGCACCGCGCCCACCGCGTAGTCCGAGGCATCGGTGGTGAGGGCGATCGGTGCATCGGGCGCCGGGTGCGCGAGCATGGTGGCGTTAGCCAAGGCGAGCTTCGCGCCCGTGAACGCCGTGTCCATCTGCTCGGTCCAGGTAACGTCGCCTTTGCCCGGCTTACCTCGGAGAGCTTCGTGCAGGGGGCGCAGGAGCTGGGCGATACGGGGCAGGAACCGATGGTAAAAGTTCACCATGCCCATGAACTCCTGCAGCCCTCTGATCGTGCGGGGGCGCGGAAACCCCTTCACCGCCTCCACCTTGGCCGGCAGGGGGACGGCTCCGTGCCTGGTGACACGGTGCCCCAGAAAATCGATTGTGGCGGCGCCGAACCGGCACTTTGCGGGGTTCACAATCAGGCCATGCTGGCCCAGGCGTTCGAAGAGCGTGCGGAGGTGGCGTAGGTGCTCTTCGCGGGACGCGCTGGCGACGAGGATATCGTCCAGGTAGACGTAGACAAAATCCAAGTCGCGCAGGACGCTGTCCATCAGTCGCTGGAACGCCTGAGCCGCATTCTTCAGACCGAAGGGCATGCGCAGGAACTCGAAGAGTCCGAATGGCGTGATGACCGCCGTCTTCGGGACGTCCTCCGGCCTGACGGGGACCTGATGGTAGCCGCGTATGAGGTCCACCTTCGAGAAGAAGGACCTGCCCGCCAAACGGGCGGAAAAGTCCTGAATGTGGGGGACGGGGTAGCGGTCGGGAGTCGTGGCGTCATTGAGACGGCGATAGTCCCCGCAGGGTCGCCATCCCCCGCCGGGCTTCGGCACGATGTGCAGCGGCGACGCCCAAGCGCTCTCTGAGCGCCGAACGATGCCGAGTCGCTCCAGGGTAGCGAACGCCGCTTTTGCCACCGCCAGCTTCGTCGGCTCGAGGCGGCGTGCCCGGGCGTAGACCGGTGGCCCGACGGTGGGGATGTGATGGGCCACCCCGTGCTTGACGGCCCCCGCCGAGAAGGTGGGCCGCGTGAGGGCCGGGAAGCCGGCGAGGAGGCGGGTGAATGCGTCCGCTGCCGGAAGCGTACAGACCAACGTGGCCGGAACCGAATCGTTCGGCAAGCCGCTTGGCAAGCCGCTCGTTGAGCTGGGCAACGCACATGCGAGCGAGCTGAACGTCTCGGCCTGGACAAGCCGTCTGCGCTTGACGTCGACCAGGAGCCCATTAGCGCACAGGAAGTCCGCGCCAAGCAGTGCCATGGGCACGTCGGCGGTGACGAACGTCCATCGGAAAACCTGCCCTCCAAACCGCAGAGAGAGGCAGCGTTTTCCGTACGTACGGATGGGCGTCCCGTTCGCGGCAAGCAGCGCGGGGCCCCCACCCGCGGCGTGTTTGTCTGACGTGCCGGCGGGAATGACACTCACCTGTGCTCCCGTGTCGCACAGGTAACGGCGCCCGGAGAAGGTGTCCGTTATGAACAGCAGGCTGCTCGAACGGCCGGCGCTCATCGCCACAATTGAGCGCCGGCCCGGGCGTTTCCCGACCCGTTGAAGGAGCACGGCGGATGACACCGCCGAGCTTCGTGGCCGAACTTGGCGTGGAACCAGCACCAGGTGGTGGAGCTGGAGGAGCGCGGCTGGCTCCGCCAGGCCGGTGGAGTCGACGGGTTTCCCCGCGGTGGCGGTTTTCGCCGCGGCGGTGGGCGGGGCGTGGCGGCGTTCACGAGGTGCGTATCAGCATGCTGCTGAAACTCAGCGTGCTGTGGAAGATGATGCTGTGGAACAGCAGCATCGAAGGCCGTGACGGCCACGCCAACGCTCGCCCGCGTGTCCGAAGCGGCGAAGTACTTGTCCGCCTCGGCCGCCAATGCTCGGGGTTCCGTTAGCCCGGTCCCGGCCAACGCGAGGCGAACCTGCGCTGGAAGTTGGCGACGGAAAAGCGCCCGGAATAGCGAACCGGGGGCTTCGTCGCCCAACAGTGACAGCATATGGTCCATTCGGACCGACGGGCACGTCTCACCGAGCTCGGGGAGATCCAGGAGGCGGTCGGCCCGTGCGTCGTCCGTGAGGCTGAACGTGGCTAGGAGTAGCCGCTTGAGTGCCTCGTACTTGTGGCCATCCGGTGGGTGGCGAAGGACGGACACAACTCGAGCGGCCGTGCCGGGCCCGAGGGAGGCGACGACATGGCAGTAGCGCAGGTCGTCGTTGGTGAGGCGCCGAAACTGAAATTGGGCTTCGGCTTGAACGAACCAGACCTCGGCCTGGGCCTCCCAAAATTCGGGAAGTTTAATCGCCATTGACTTGTCGTTGGCCATTGCAATGGCGTCGTGTTCGGAAGGATCGCTACGGCAGATCCAACGTCGAGGGTCACCAGTAAAGCGCGGCGTTACGCGCGCTGCTTGTGAGCAAGGAGGAAGCGGACAAGCGGTAACATATGAACGTCTTTATTGTAAGACTACACTGTAACACTGAACTCTTCCGGGCTGGTCGCCCGGTGTATATCCTGAGGCCACGCCTACCCCTCGGGCGTGGCCACCGCCCACTTGGTGCGTGGAATGATGTCACCACGCCAGTGGGCTTTTGTGTCCGCCACAACATCAAATTTTAAGCAGAAACGTTTCATTCATATGTATTCATACGATGTTCGAAGTCTGTTGTCATGTTATTAATTCTGCAATAACCTATATTTCACTTTGTTTGAGCATCAAGGCTTTTAAAAAGAGTTTTTCCATAAAGTAGAATCTTCAATGATTTGTAACTGACTGATGTATCTAACTTGATGAGCAGCTCGGCTCTGTTCTTCAACAGAGATTCCATATTGTGTCATAAGATTCAATCCTCTCGCCTAAGATTCAATCTAAGATTCAATTCAATTGACACACACACACACACACACACACACACACACACACACATACACACACACACACATACACACACACATACAAACGTACACACACACTAACACATCCTCACACACACAAACACACTAACACACTATCACACACATGTACAATGTACAGACAGACTCACACACCCACACTCTCACACGTGTACAGTACACACACACACACACACTAACACACACACATACACACACTAACACACACATATAATGGACACACACACTCACATGTTCACACACACAAACGTGCACATACACACATGTGCATACACAGACACACACATGCACACACACTAACACATACTCACACACACACTAACACATCCTCACACGCCCACACTAACACACTATCACACACACGTACAATGTACACACACACTCACACTCAGGCCAACCGGCACGGTCTTCAAGCAGCCATCAATCATCTGGACTGGTCTCCCATCTCTACCACCTCTGACATCAACTCATCCTGGGAATTCTTCCAAAGTAAATTGCTCTCTCTCATGCACAGATTTATCCCATCTCGTCTTCAGTTGTCATACCCTTCCTCCCGTCCATGGTACACGGATTCTTGTGGTGAGGCTGTTGCCCTGAAACAACTTGCTTTCGTCTCCTGGAAAGCAAATCCAACGGAAGGAAATCTCATTTCCTTTCACAAAGCCCGAAACAAGTGTGTGTCCACCCTCAGCAGAGCCAGGAAACAATATCTCTCCGTTCTCAAGACCGAACTCTCTTATCTGTCTCCCTCTTCCAAATCCTGGTGGCGTCTGGTCAAATCCGTTTCTGGTGTTTGTTCCCCCTCCATCCCCTCCCTTACCTCAAACGGCTACACAGCTGACTCCGCACGTGAAAAAGATGAATGCCTCAACTCTGTGTTTGCCTCTAAATCTTGTGTCTCAAACCCATCCCTCTCTGTACCCACCATACCCAGTCGTACTCAGCTGCTCCTGGACTCCGTGTCCTTTCCTCCTGACAAGGTGGAAAAGTTTCTGTCAACCCTCGACTCTGATTCTGCAACTGGACCTGACGGCATCAGCCCACGGGTCCTAAAATCCTGTTCTTCCGCTCTTTCACTCCCTCTCTCTGTTCTCTTCACCCTCTCTTTTGCTCAAGGTCAAATGCCATCTGCTTGGAAATCAGCCAACATCACCGCTTTGCACAAAAAAGGTGCAAAAACAGATCCTAGCAACTACAGACCAATCAGCCCTCCTCCTTTGGTATCCATGGAAATCTCCAAGCATGGCTGGCGGACTTCCTCTCTCGCCGTAGTCAACGTGTGGCCCTGAATGGGTTTCTCTCATCTCCTCTTCCTGTTCAGGCTGGAGTTCCCCAAGGTATCTCCCTGCTCTCGGATGTTGTGTGTGTGTGTGCTTCCCCTTTTCTCCCCATCTTGTCTTCCGCTCCCTCTTTTTGTGTATTTTGTTTGTCTGGTCGATTTGTTTGTGAAGTTAATGTTAGCTCTTTCACGAGCCTCGATTCAGTATACAACAAAAAAAAAAAAAAGAAAAAAAAAAAGCCTTCTCCCAATTATCAGCAAAGTCATGGAATCCATCATTGCTTCGGATATGAAATCTTTCCTCTTCTCCAATGGCTTGATCTCTGATCATCAATTTGGTTTCAGACCAGGTCACTCTACTCTGGACATGCTGCTTCTGCTGTCTCAACAATGGATGGAGGTCCTCAACGCCAAACAGGAAATTAGAGCTGTCTCCCTCGACATATCACGTGCCTTCGATACGGTCTGGCACCCTGCTCTGCTCACCAAACCCTCCTCCTTTGGTATCAATGGAAATCTCCAAGCATGGCTGGCGGACTTCCTCTCTCGCCGTAGTCAACGTGTGGCCCTGAATGGGTTTCTCTCATCTCCTCTTCCTGTTCAGGCTGGAGTTCCCCAAGGCAGTGTTCTGGGCCTTGTGCTTTTTCTGGTCTTCATCAATGATCTCTCTGACTCTCTTGAAAATCCTCTCTATCTCTTTGCTGATGACTCCACTCTCTGCCGCTCCATTCCTCATCCCTCAGATCGGCAGTCTGCAGCCTCCTCACTCTCTGCAGACCTGGACAAAATCACAGACTGGGCAAACAAGTGGAACATGTCTTTCAATCCTGACAAATCTCACACTCTTACGATGTCTCTCCGAAAAGACCGACTGGACAACCCTCCCATCCACTTTCTGAATAATCCTCTCCAAGAAGTTCTGTCACTCAAGCTTTTGGGTCTCACTATCTGCCATGATCTTTCCTGGGAAAACCACATTTCCAAGCTGGCCTCCAAAGCCAGTCGCCGACTGGGCATCCTCCGTCGTGCGAAGTCCTTCCTTGGCACACCTGAGCTCCTCACCACATACAAGGCTTTCATCCGCAGCTCAATGGAATACTGTTCTCCCCTCTGGGCTGGTGCTCCTGCCGCACACCTAGCTCGTCTTCACGCTGTTGAAATCAAAGCTTTCAGAATCATTGGAATCTCCCGCGATGACGCTATCTCCGAGGGCCTTTCACTTACTCACCGCAGGCAGGTTGGTGGTCTTTCCGTCTTCTACCGACTCCTCTCCGGCCTTGCTCCTCCAGCTCTCTCTGGGCTCTGTCCCCCAAATATTCCTGCAGGTCGCACAAGATCTGCCTGCAACCCTCTTGTGGTTAAACTGCCAAAATCAAGACTCTCTGCTCACCTTCACTCCTTCATTCCTCTTTTCTCCCGCCTCTGGAACAAACTCCCTCACTCTCTTCAATCCCACTCCTCCCTCCAAGTCTTTAAAACGGCTGTTCACCACCATCTCTTATCTTCCCCCATCCAAAACCTTGATCTTTTCTACCCCCGCTAATTTCACCCCAAATCCACTTTTTTGAGGTGACTTTTGTCTTCTTTCCTGGAAGTCCTTGGTGTCCTTGCGTTTTATACCTATCCTGCCTCCCCCCAGGCCCTCTGCCTCCCACACATCTCCCGATGTCCCTGCCCTCAAATGTTGTGTTTGTGTGCTTCCTCCCCTTCTCTCCCCATCTTGTCGACCGCTCCCATTTTTATATACTTTGTTTACTTGTTTGTTTGATTTGTTTGTTTGATAAATGTTAGCTCCTTCACGAGCCTCGACTCTGTATACAAAAAAAAACAAAAAAAAAACGTACACACACACTAACACACATGTACAATGTACACACACATATTCACAATACTCATACACACAGACACACACACACACACACACACACACACACACACACACACACAAAGTAACACGCAAACACACGTATAATGTACACACACTCACATGTTCACACACACACACACACGTACAATGTACACACACATATTCACAATACTCATGCACACACACATACAGACAATGCATGTGCACACACAAACACATACACACATACATACATACACGTGCACACATACAAACACACACACACACACACACACACACACACACACACACACACACACACACACACACGTACCATACACACACACACACACGTGCACATTATATCTTTCTCGCTTGTATGGCCGCTGACTCCAAGTGACACGATCTGTTGTCGCTACTCAGTGTTCAGCAGTAGATGACGTCACACTGTCACACACTACTTTTAATATGAACTGTGTGTTCTTCTTTGATGCACTTGAAGGAAGAAGCCATGATGTGAAGTGTGTGTGTGTGTGTGTGTGTGTGTGTGTGTGTGTGTGTGTGTGTGTGTGTGTGTGTGTGTGTTTTTTTTTTTTTGTAGGAATAGCCAACATGCTGGCATCCATTTTTATTGCAATGTACTACAATACCATAGTAGCCTGGATCCTGTGGTATTTCTTCCAATCTTTCCAGGAGACGTTACCTTGGACCTTTTGTCCTGTCTGGACAAACGGATCAGGTGAGTTGTCATTTTAACAATCATGATGTCATCTAATGAATATTTGGCTTGATCATGACGTGGCATGGTCCATTAATTAAAATGATCATATTTCCTTCACCAAATCTTGTCCAAAGGAAAAGTTCTACAAGACATAATGTGGAAAATATTTTGTACCAGAGTGTTTTCGATTTCCACAGGTAGATCAACCTGTTCTTATTGCTGTTACTTTTTTCTGTCTATTGGGATTTCATTATCATTTTTAGCTCACCTGGAACGACTTTCCGGGGAGCTTATGCGATGGCACATTGTCCGTCCGTCACTCTCCCAGCATATTAGTTACCCAGCGTCCTAGTTACCCAGCCAACACCAGATACGAACACGTCTCCCAGCATATTAGTTACCCAGCGTCCTAGTTACCCAGCCAACACCAGATACGAACGCATGTCTCCCAGCATATTAGTTACCCAGCGTCTCAGTTACCCAGGCAACACCAGATAAGAACGCATGTCTCCCAGCATATTAGTTACCCAGCGTCTCACTTACCCAGCCAACACCAGATACGAACGCATGTCTCCCAGCATATTAGTTACCCAGCGTCCTAGTTACCCAGGCAACACCAGATATGAACGCGTCTCCCAGCATATTAGTTACCCAGCGTCCTAGTTACCCAGTCAACACCAGATACGAACGCATGTCTCCTTGCATATTAGTTACCCAGCGTCCTAGTTACCCAGCCAACACCAGATATGAACTCATGTCTCCCAGCATATTAGTTACCCAGCGTCTCAGTTACCCAGCCAACACCAGATACGAACACATGTCTCCCAGCATATTAGTTACCCAGTTACCCAGCGTCCCAGTTACCCAGCCAACACCAGATACGAACGCATGTCTCCCAGCATATTAGTTACCCAGCGTCTCAGTTACCCAGCCAACACCAGATACGAACGCATGTCTCCCATAATATTAGTTACCCAGCGTCCTAGTTACCCAGCCAACACCAGATACGAACACATGTCTCCTAGCATATTAGTTACCCAGTTACCCAGCGTCCCAGTTACCCAGCCAATACCAGATATGAACGCATGTCTCCCAGCATATTAGTTACCCAGCGTCCTAGTTACCCAGCCAACACCAGATACGAACGCATGTCTCCCAGCATATTAGTTCCCCAGCGTCCTAGTTACCCAGCCAACACCAGATACGAACACGTCTCCTAGCATATTAGTTACCCAGCGTCCCAGTTACCCAGCCAATACCAGATATGAACACATGTCTCCCAGCATATTAGTTACCAGCGTCCTAGTTACCCAGCCAACACCAGATACGAACGCATGTCTCCCAGCATATTGGGTACCCAGCGTCCGAGTTAACCAGCCAACACCAGATATGAACACATGTCTTCTAGCATATTAGTTACCCAGCGTCCCAGTTACCCAGCCAATACCAGATATGAACGCATGTCTCCCAGCATATTAGTTACCCAGCGTCCCAGTTACCCAGCCAACACCAGATACGAACACATGTCTCCCAGCATATTAGTTACCCAGCGTCCCAGTTACCCAGCCAACACCAGATATGAACGCATGTCTCCCAGCATATTAGTTACCCAGCGTCCTAGTTACCCAGCCAACACCAGATACGAACACATGTCTCCTCGCATATTAGTTACCCAGCGTCCTAGTTACCCAGGCAACACCACATACGAATGCATGTCTCCTAGCATATTAGTTACCCAGCGTCCTAGTTACCCAGCCAACACCAGATACGAACGCATGTCTCCCAGCATATTAGTTACCCAGCGTCCTTGTTACCCAGCCAGCACCAGATACGAACGCATGTCTCCCGGCATATTAGTTACCCAGCGTCCTAGTTACCCAGCCAACACCAGATACGAACGCATGTCTCCCAGCATATTAGTTACCCAGCGTCTCAGTTACCTAGCCAACATCAGATATGAACGCATGTCTCCCAGCATATTAGTTACCCCGTTACCCAGCCAACACCAGATACGAACGCATGTCTCCCAGCATATTAGTTACCCAGTGTCCCAGTTACCCAGCCAACACCAGATACGAACACATGTCTCCCAGCATATTAGTTACCCAGCATCCTAGTTACCCAGCCAACACCAGATACGAACGCATGTCTCTCAGCATATTAGTTACCCAGCTTCCCAGTTACCCAGCCAACACCAGATATGAACACATGTCTCCCAGCATATTAGTTACCCAGTGTCCTATTTACCCAGCCAACACCAGATACGAACACATGTCTCCCAGCATATTAGTTACCCAGCATCCTAGTGACCCAGCCAACACCAGATACGAACGCATGTCTCCCAGCATATTAGTTACCCAGCATCCTAGTTACCCAGCCAACACCAGATATGAACACATGTCTCCCAGCATATTACTTACCCAGTGTCCTATTTACCCAGCCAACACCAGATACGAACACATGTCTCCCAGCATATTAGTTACCCAGCATCCTAGTGACCCAGCCAACACCAGATACGAACGCATGTCTCCCAGCATATTAGTTACCCAGCATCCTAGTTACCCAGCCAACACCAGATATGAACACATGTCTCCCAGCATATTACTTACCCAGTGTCCTATTTACCCAGCCAACACCAGATACGAACGCATGTCTCCCAGCATATTAGTTACCCAGTGTCCTATTTACCCAGCCAACACCAGATACGAACACATGTCTCCCAGCATATTAGTTACCCAGCATCCTAGTGACCCAGCCAACACCAGATACGAACGCATGTCTCCCAGCATATTATCTCTCCGGCTTAAGGTGAGATAATAACCAGATACAGTGATGGCGCCATTGAACGGACACCACATTATTCAGTGTGATTGTAAACCCTATAAAATCCTCGTGTTGAATCTGCCTTTGCACATCATTCAGTGACATCCCGAAACAGTTTCCTACTTGCTTGGCTGCTGAATTTGGATGGGCGACTCGATCTGGGTAGAGTCTGGGTGGTATGATACGTCTTTCACTTCTTAATGATGGATTTCACTGAGTCAAAGGGATAATGAGTGACTTTGAAATCTTATTATAACCCTCTCCTGAACGGTGATTCTTCACCACTTTATGTCTGACTTATTTGGAAAGCTCCTTGGTCTTCATGTTTGCCTTTTTGGTTGACCAGGTGAATTTCACCTTAAAACTCATTAGATAAGTGAATACTTGTCGGCCACTGTGTGTGTGTGTGTGTGTGTGTGTGTGTGTGTGTGTGTGTGTGTGTGTGTGTGTGTGCGTGCATGTGTGCGTGCGTGCGTGTGTGCGTGCGTGTGTGTGTGTGTGTGTGTGTGTGTATATCTTCTTTCCTCCAGGGATGGAGGTGGAGTGTGCCAAAAGCTCTCCAGTGCAGTACTTCTGGTACCGAAAAACATTGAACATCAGTCCCCAGCTGGAGGACAGTGGAGGTCTGCAGTGGTGGCTCGTTCTGTGTTTGTGCACCGCGTGGCTAATTATCTACGTGTGTACCAGTCGAAGTATTGAAACTACTGGCAAGGTACCTGTCCACAGTGCCAGAGCCACCTTGGGACAATACCTTTGATGTAATTTATTACATTTTTTCACATCCCAGTGGAGATCGCACATTTGCTGGTAATTTGTGGCCATTTTTGCTTTTATGTGGCACACTGTGTTCTTCATTGACACGATGTTCTTATTTATTTAATATAAACAATATTAATTCACAATATAAAATTCTTCGTCATTAATTCACAATATATAATATTGTTACGGCCACAGGTTTCGAGTGGACTACGAGGGAGGATTCCTGGTTCTCCTCGAACTTATACTGGGCTTGAGGCTATCGAGGACAAATAACTTCATACCACAGAAGATTGCTAGCCAACCATGAATGCCAATTGGTCCCCCACACATTCTCAGGTTTCTCCGTCTAACCACCGTTTACCTGTACCACTTGACTTTCCAACCAGGGAACGGGCCCTCGGCTATCCACCAATATTATCTTAATTAAATCTTAATTAGGGAGGCCGAGCCTAACGCTTGGTGCAATCCAGACCGTAATAAGCCAATTAATTGGGAAATTATAATCTCCCAGTCTAACCTAAGTGTAAACAGTGCTGTGTCAATGGAGGAAAAGACGAGCATGGACAGATTTGAAAGGAATGTCAACAAGGGATTTAGTATTTATAAAAACAGGGATAACTAGAAC
Source organism: Myxine glutinosa (assembly GCF_964187855.1). Lineage (NCBI taxonomy): Eukaryota > Metazoa > Chordata > Myxini > Myxiniformes > Myxinidae > Myxine > Myxine glutinosa. Next base: position 745,625 of record NC_136264.1, read on the forward strand.
GCCACTCAGTAGAGCGCATACTCCCGTCGTGGGTCAAGTTGGAATAATACGTTTTGTTTAACATCCCCTCTCCCCAAAACAATAAATGAAAAAGAAAGTAAGCCCTAACTGTCAGAGAATTTATTTTGATATATCTCCGAATTAGAGGAGATTATTATTTTATAATTATTAATTATTTTAAATTTATATTAATTATAATTTTTTTGTTTTTTTTTGGGGGGGGGGATTTTTTTTTTTCCTGTCTTATTGCATTAAAGCTTTTATTCTTATTCTTAAATGATGTTTTTCTCCTCTAATTCCGAATATAATATATATATAATGATGTTTTTCTCCTCTAATTCCGAATATAATATATATATATATTATATTCGGAATTAGAGGAGAAAAACATCATTTAAGAATAAGAATAAAAGCTTTAATGCAATAAAACAGAAAAAAAAATTCCCCAAAAAAATTCCTGGATTTGGAATAATATCCTGAGCTTCACCAAAAACTAATCAATTCTTCCTTATCCCAAGGGCAATCATCCCACCAACTTTCATCCAAATCCATTCAGAACTTTTCCAGATATCTTGTTCACAAACACACGAACACACACACGGACGGACACGATCGAATGCATTACTCCCTGGCGGGAGTAATTATGCAAAACGAATGGGGTGGGGAGGGAGGGGAGGGATCCCAAGGACTTTAATATTTGGGGGGGGGGGAGGGAGGGAGGGAAGGTTGTACGCAAAGGGAACAATGGGGGAATGCGTATCCAAAATATAGAAGCAATCGCAACAATGAAGTGTGCAGCGATATTTACAGGCAGAAAAGAAAATGGACAAGATGTAGACTTGATCCTATGCCTTACCTACCAGCTATACACAATATAGGATATCCATCAGATCATCCACGGAAGGGAAAGATAGAAGTAGATTGAGGTTTATACATCATCTGGTCTCACCAAACGAGAACTCTTGTGTTCCCATCTCCCAGTCGCTTAGGGGCGGGATGGATAGAAGAAGTTACTTTGGGGTTGTGGGGTTATTTATTATGGATGTGGTAAATAGGCTTGGTCCCCGGTCTCCGAAATGCCCTCTACACTGTGAAAGGATTTATGCCTTGCCCAGAGCTCCGTTCTGCCAGCCTCACCCCACAGCTCGGCTCTGCTCTACCTAGCGCCGTCCCGTCTGTCCTCCTGCACTGAGGTCACCTCCATCTCCTTCCCGGTATCTCTCTGTGTCTCTGTGTCTCTGTCTCTCTGTCTCTGTCTCTCTGTCTCTCTGTCTCTGTCTCCTGTTGCCTCTGGCAAACTGTGCGTTTATATAGGGCCTTGTGCTGTACGCCACGTGGCTTATGGGAAATCTGTGGAGACTTTGCCAGTTGCTTTTACAGGAAATCCAATGGGTATGGTCGTATCCAATGCAGAGCGCAGGTGTAAAGGATTACCACCGATTATGGTGTGGAATAGCTCTCGTGCCTTTAGCAGAGTGCAGGCATAAAAGATTACCGTTGATTTTTTTTTTAATGTTGAAGGCTCCAGCACGGACAATATAGTCCTCATCGAGGCCAGCCCTTAAATAAAAGAGCTGCATTGATAGAAAAGTGCAGAAAGAGAGAATAGTCCAAGAGTTTTTGAAGAAGTAAAAAATGTGCTTTTTGAAAATGGGAAGATCATAAGTGTTTGGAAAGACATGTGAAGGTAAAGAGTGCCAGAGTTTAGCAGTGGAGGGGAAGAAACAAATATCATCACAGCCCATCATTGAGTTACCAATGGCCACACAATAATCATGAGACGTAGTGGCGTGTTGAGTATTCCGTGGTCTCGCTAATGGCAGAGGTACAGAAGCAGGAAGTTCTTGGGAGCAGAAACCGAAGTAATATCTGTAGAAAAGATAAAAAATAACCAACTTTGCTGCGTAATTCGAGTGGGTCGAGTTTTGAGGTCATATTGGGAGAGTTGATAAGTCGGATTACTTTGGATTCAATTCTGTCCAGGAAGTGTGTGGAGCTAGACTCTCCCCAGATGTGAGAGCAGCACTCTACAAGAACAAATCAATCCTTTATATAGTTAAAGAAGCTGTTGAGAGAAGAAGAATCTTCGACATCTGAACAGGACTCTTAGTTTCTTCGAGGTGGACTTAGCTATTTGTGTAATGTGTGGATTCCAGGATAAATTTGATGTTATGGTAATACCTAGTAGGTTTATTTATCACATGGTGTAATTGTGGAGCTTTCATAGGAGATTGGATAGTTCAGAGGAATTTTAGAGAGAGAGATGGGAAGAAATTGATTTTTAGAAACATTAAACTTAACATGATTACATTTGCCCCACTGAGAAATCTTGTCCAAGTCCAAATTTAAAGAGGTGGCTGTGATCACAAGATGTAGATCGAGTGAGGGAAGATGGGACAGATGGGGAAAACATGGAGGAATGTAATGTTGAGTCTTCAGCATACACCTGCAAGAATATAGCAGGAAATTCCTCTTGTGCTTTTAGCTGGGCTTATTGGGTTTTTATTAAAATGGGGGAAATAGAGGGAAAAACCTAGCTAAGTCCTCGCAATGTAATGTGCCCCGCTAGCTCGACAAAGGGGAAGGAAAACCTGAACGAATACTAGAGATAACTAATGTCGGAACCTGTATGTTGGTTGCATTTACCTTCAGGGCCGGTTCACAGACCCGCAATAATATCATGTGTGCGCAAATCCACAAGTGAATTACTTTGTGGATATAAAACTTACTTTGCCCTTTGTGTAAGACTGGGAGGAGAAAGTTTCAGTTATAAATCCTTCATTACTGCAAGATGTTTCATTCACACGGATTATAAAGATCGTTACGATCTGTCATTCGATTATACTCAACATTGCATTTCTGCAATGACAGAGATCTGTAATCTGGTGGTGAAAGAAGGCCACATTCCTGTGGCTTGGGAACTGAGTACCCTCGTCCCTCTATACAAGGGGAAAGGTGACCCTCTGGAGTGTGGCTTGTACCGAGCGATAAAGTTATTGGAGCATGGAATGAAGGTATTGGAAAGGGTGTTGGAGAGGAGGATAAGGAAGAAAGGAGAGAGATTGTGATCACAAGATGTGATCGATCTGTCATTCATAAGATGTGTCATAGATGTGTGATGATAGATGTGTGATCACAAGATGTGTGATTAAAAACCCAATAAGCCCAGCTAAAAGCACAAGAGGAATTTCCTGCTATATTCTTGCAGGTGTATGCTGAAGACTCAACATTACATTCCTCCATGTTTTCCCCATCTGTCCCATCTTCCCTCACTCGATCTACATCTTGTGATCACAATATCTCTCCGTTCTCAGGACCGAACTCTCTTATCTGTCTCCCTTCCAAATCACAGACGCCACGTCCTGGTGGTGTCTGCTCAAATCTGTTTCTGGTGTTTGTTCCCCCTCCATCCCCTCCCTCACCTCAAATGGCCACACGGCTGACTCCGCACGTGAAAAAGCTGAATGCCTCAACTCTGTGTTTGCCTCTAAATCATGTGTCCCAAACCCATCCCTCTCTGTACCCACCGTACCCAGTCGTACCCAGCTGCTCCTGGACTCTGTGTCCTTTCCTCCTGACAAGGTGGAAAAGTTTCTGTAAACCCTCGACTCGGATTCTGCAACTGGACCTGACGGCATCAGTCCACGGGTCCTAAAACCCTGTTCTTCCGCTCTTTCACTCCCTCTCTCTGTTCTCTTCACCCTCTCTTTTGCTCAAGGTCATCTGCCATCTGCTTGGAAATCAGCCAACATCACCGCTTTGCACAAAAAAGGTGCAAAAACAGATCCTAGCAACTACAGACCAATCAGCCTTCTCCCAATTATCAGCAAAGTCATGGAATCCATCATTGCTTCAGATATGAAATCTTTCCTCTTCTCCAATGGCTCGATCTCTGATCATCAATTTGGTTTCAGACCTGGACACTCTACTCTGGACATGCTGCTTCTGCTTTCTCAACAATGGATGGAGGTCCTCAATGCCAAACAGGAAATTAGAGCAGTCTCCCTTGACATATCACGTGCCTTCCATACGGTCTGGCACCCCGCTCTGCTCACCAAACTCTCCTCTTTTGGTATCCATGGAAATCTCCACGCATGGCTGGCGGACTTCCTCTCTAGTCGTAGTCAACGTGTGGCCCTGAATGGGTTTCTCTCATCTCCTCTTCCTGTTCAGGCTGGAGTTCCACAAGGCAGTGTTCTGGGCCCTGTGCTTTTTCTGGTCTTCATCAATGATCTCTCTGACTCTCTTGAAAATCCTCTGTATCTCTTTGCTGATGACTCTACTCTCTGTCGCTCCATTCTTCATCCCTCAAATCGGCAGTCTGCTGCCTCCTCACTCTCTGCAGACCTGGACAAAATCACAGACTGGGCAAACAAGTGGAACATGTCTTTCAATCCTGACAAATCTCACACTCTTACGATGTCTCTCCAAAAAGACCGACTGGACAACCCTCCCATCCACTTTCTGAATAATCCTCTCCAAGAAGTTCTGTCACTCAAGCTCTTGGGTCTCACTATCTGCCATGATCTTTCCTGGGAAAACCACATTTCAAATCTGGCCTCCAAAGCCAGTCGCCGACTAGGCATCCTCCGTCGTGCGAAGTCCTTCCTTGGCACACCTGAGCTCCTCACCACATACAAGGCTTTCATCCGCAGCTCAATGGAATACTGCTCTCCCCTCTGGGCTGGTGCTCCTGCCTCACACCTAGCTCGTCTTCATGCTGTTGAAACCAAAGCATTCAGAATCATTGGAATCTCCCGCGATGAAGCTAACTCCAAGGGCCTCTCACTCACTCACCGCAGGCAGGTTGGTGGGCTTTCCATCTTCTACCGACTCCTCTCTGGCCTTGCCCCCCCAGCTCTCTCTGGGCTCTGTCCCGCAAATATTCCTGCAGGTCGCACAAGATCTGCCTGCAACCCTCTTATGGTCAAACTGCCAAAATCAAGACTCTCTGCTCACCTTCACTCCTTCATTCCTCTTTTCTCCCGCCTCTGGAACAAACTCCCTCACTCTCTTCAATCCCACTCCACCCTCCAGGTCTTTAAAACAGCTGTTCACCACCATCTCTTATCTTCCCCCATCCAAAACCTTGATCTTTTCTACCCCTGCTAATTTCACCCCAATTCCACTTTTTTGAAATACCAACTTCTGTCCTGGAAGTCCTTGGTGTCCTTGTGTTTTATACTTCTCCCTCCACCCCCCCCCCCCCCTTCCCACGCCTCCTCCCCCCAAGCCCTCTCCCTTCCACACGTCTCCCTGCTCTCAAATGTTGTGTTTGTGTGCTTCCCCTTCTCTCCCCATCTTGTTTTCCGCTCCCTCTTTTTATATATTTTGTTTGTCTGGTTGATTTGTTTGTGAAGTAAATGTTAGCTCTTTCACGAGATTTATGCCAGGAAGAGGAACGACAGATGCGCTTTTCATTGTGAGGCAGTTGCAGGAGAAGTACATGGATAAGAGGAAGAAGTTGTTTTTTGGGTTTGTTGATCTGGAGAAAGCATTCGATAGGGTTCCACGCAAAGTATTGACATGGGCATTGAGGAAGTTAGGAGTGGAGGAATGGTTGATCAGAGTAGTGATGGCAATGTACAAAAGAGCGCGCACAGCTGTAAGGACGAAGGACGGGAACAGTGGTGAGTTTGAGGTGAAGGTGGGAGTGCATCAGGGGTCGGTACTAAGTCCACTACTATTTGTAGCTGTGATGGAGGTGCTGGCTCAGAACGTAAAGGAGGGTTTACCGTGGGAGTTATTGTATGCAGATGATCTGGTGTTGATTGCGGAAAGTATGGATGGACTGAAGGAAAAGATGAACAAGTGGAAGGAATGTATGGAGACAAAAGGTCTGAAGGTGAATATCGGAAAGACGAAGGTGATGGCAAGTGGTAAAGCATGTGGTGAGGTGGAAAGAACTGGGAAGTGGCCGTGTGCTGTGTGCAGGAAGGGTGTCAAGAGTGAACTCCATTCAATGTACAATGTGCGCTGAGTGGGTTCATCAAAAATGTAGTGGTCTGAGAGGGTCATTTACCAGTGTGGCAGCTACATTCAAATGTAAGGTGTGCACAGAGGGAGCTGCAGATGGAGGAAATGTTGAGTTGGATCTTGGAGACGGCGTGAAGCTGGAAGGTGTGAAAACATTTTGCTACCTCAGAGACATGCTGAATGGAGAAGGTGGATCAGACTCGGCAACGGTTGCTCGAGTGAGATGTGCATGGAAGAAGTTTCGGGAACTAAGTGGCGTGCTGATGAGGAGGAGAGTGTCGCTGAAGCTGAAGGGCAAGGTGTATGCTGCATGTGTGAGAAGTGTGATGATTTATGGGAGCGAGACATGGGTAATGAACGTAGAGCAGCAACGAAGGCTGGAAAGGGTGGAAATGCGAATGGTTCGATGGATGTGCGGAGTATCGTTGAGAGAGAGGAAGACAAATGATGAATTGCGAAAGATGATGGGAATAGAGCCTGTGATTGATGCTGTGAAGAGGAACAGTTTGAGATGGTTTGGTCATTTTGTTGAGGAAGGATGAAAGTGACTGGTTGAGAAGAGTGATGGAAGTTAATGTAGAAGGAAGTAGAGGACGGGGAAGACCGAGAAAGACCGAGAAAGACTTGGCTAAAGATGGTGGAAGAAGAAATGCGGACAAGGGGAGATGCAGAAAATAGGGCAAAATGGAGAAGATTGTCATGGGGACCGCAAGGCTAACCCACGCTCTAGCAGGGAAAATGGCCTTAAAATGCATGTTGTTGTATTGCATTTCTGCACAAAATGGTTTCCTTCTACGAACAGGTAACCCACCTTGGTTGTACCCACTTTGTTGGGTGCGGAAAGGCGGACACAGACCCACCAGGGCCTAAAGTATAATTTAGTTTTCATTTGAAAGATCAAACGTTGTGACGTTTTACTACTTAGCTTTCTCATGTTGTTTTTAATGGTGTCTACGATCACTCTTTTTGTTTGTCATTGGACCTTTAACAACTTCCACTTGTACATTGTGTTATTGAAATGTCCAGGTGTTTGAAGTATTCTGTGAGGTTGCCGTTATCATTTAATTTACATTTCATTTTATAATTTAAATACTGTTTTATACTAAGTCGAGGCTCATGTAAGAGGTAACGCATAGAACATGAGAGAGAGAGAGAGAGAGAGAGACTGACTGTTTCTTCCTTTTATTACAAGAGTACAAAAAATCAGTTATGTTCAGTCACAAAGAAAACAAAACACAATAGAATGGTCTCAAGGAAAAGTTATTATCAAATCATCATCATCAAGTGTGCATATGACATCATTAAAAACCCACTTTTCTTTAAAACATGTTAAATTCTTGTTCATTTAAAAAAACCGGTATTCTAGCTTTAGTCTTGCATTTACAAGAGCCTTAAAGGTGAGCAGTACATCATATGACGAGTCAGAAGCGTTTCCCATTTTTTTCTTCCTGGATTTGTAAATTGCAAACTTGGCCTGGCCAATTAAAAAAATTCATTAAAACCACATTTCTAAGGGAAGACGGTCCTAAAACACCATAAATAAAAACATTGTGATTGAAGAGGGAACCAAGCTTCACAAAGCGTTCCTGAAGGAATGTAAAAAGAGGTTGCAATCGTTCACACTCCAGGTATATATGCGGTAGGGTTTCAATGGATGCACAGAAAGGGCATAGATTAGAGTTAGCAGTAGAAAACCGGTTCAGTAAAACATTACAAGGTAAAATCCAGTGTACAAGTTTCCATTGAATATCTCCAACATACTTTGGAGTAGGCAAGAGATAAAAACTTCGCCAATTGGGGCAGTTGGGGGGTATTGGGGGTAAAACATCCCGCCATCGAAGCCTCGGGTGCTCAGAAAATGTTTTTGCGTATAAAATTTTAACGCACGCGTTGTACAAAGTTTTCTTTGGAAAGGCGGGAAGGGATAATGCAGTATCATCAGGGCTGTTCAGGCCAGGGGACAGATTAAGTGGCGGGCTGAAGACTAGGAGTTTGGGGAAGTCACCCGCTGTTTCCTCGGGGGAAGGGCCAAGTTCCTCGCAGGTATTACGATACGTTGTGGATATCCCTTGAAGGAACCGAGAGATGATCCTGACAGATTTTATTCCGGTTTTTTGTGCCACAGCGGCAGCACTCAGCCGGCAGCTCCCAGACTCTGTCATGAGGTCTTTCATTCGCAGCAGCTTGGCATCAACAAAACGTTGAACGAGTCCCCTATTATTCAAGCTGTTTTCCAGAAAGGGGTTGTAGCATAGGGGCTCATTCAACAACATTTCCATGTTGTATGTTGCCATTTCACGGGAAAAGGACAGGGCTTGCCAGGCGTTCATCACCCCTTGGTAAAAGGTGGGCAGCAAGGATGAATCGATTTGATGAGGGTTCATCAAGAAAAGTTCTCGGTCGTAACCCAGCTTGCATGTAAGCTGCAATATGCAGTTAGCCAGAGGCCTCCAGAGTAGGGCTTCATCTCCATATACAAGTTGGCGCACGATATGAAGCCGGAAGACCATAATCCGGCTGCGGATATCAATAAGACCTTGGCCACCTTCAGTGAGTGGTAAGTATGCCACGGGGGGTTGGAGCCAGTGTTTCCCGCTCCAGAAAAAGTCGACAATGCTCTTTTGCAGTGTAATAAGAAGGCTCCCGGGCGGTTGTAGGCATATCATCTTATGCCATAGCATAGAGGCGACAAGATTGTTAATGACGAGAGTTCTTCCGCGGTACGAAAGTTGAGAAAGAAGTCCTTTCCAGCGGGCCAGTTTTGCCATTACCTTGTCCGGTAATCCCACCCAGTTCTGCTGCTCAAAGGTGTTGTCTCCTAGGAAAATACCAAGGTATTTAATGCCACTTTTCTGCCAGTTCACTCCTCCTGGTAGGACAATTGGCGGGCAATCTCCAGGTCCTATCCAAAGGGCTTTACTCTTCTTCCAGTTTACCTGGCCTGAACAAGCCTGACAATATGTCTTTAGTGCCTGAGCCACCGCAGTGACGTCAGCACTATTTTTTATATAAATACAGACATCATCTGCATAAGCAGAGACTTTTAGCGGTGTGGTAAGAATTGATCCAGTGAAGCCAGAAATGTGCGTACGTAATTGGAGCAGAAGAGGTTCGATGGCAAGAGAGTATAAAAGTCCATATAGCGGGCAACCTTGCCGTACTCCCCATTGTACAGCAATGGGGCTACACAATACTTGATTAATTTTAAGAACACTGGATATATTACAATACAAAAGTTTAACGTACGAGATAAAAATACGTCCAAACCCAAAATTCTCTAAAACTCTAAAAAGGTACATGTGGTCAATACAGTCAAAGGCTTTTCCTTGGTCAATGAAAAATAGACCAACATTCATATTAAAATTGTTACAAAACCGAATGGTATCATGGATAAGAAAGATATTATTAAAAATAGTACGTCCAGGAATACAAAAGGATTGATGTTCTCCTATTAGTACATTCATAAAAGGTTTCATTCGATTAGACAAGGCTTTGGCTAAAATTTTATAATCCGTACATAAAACAGAAATAGGACGCCAGTTCTCTATAAGTTGAGTGTCCGCTTTCTTAGGAATTAAGGTGGTGACTGCTCTCCGGCAACTCCACGGCAGTTGTCCATCCTCTAAACATTCATTCAATACCCGCAGTAGGTGAGGTCCAATGGCGTCCCAAAAAAACTGGAAAAATTCACTAGTCAGCCCATCCAGTCCAGGGGCTTTATCAGGTTCCAAGGCCTTCAAGGCAGCGGTGAGCTCAGGTAACCTAAGAGGATCCTCCAACTGCTGCTTCTGATCCTCCGCCAATGTTGGAAGGTTAGAAACAAGTTCCGATATTGCATCCTGGTTAGTGTCATGCCGCATAAACCGTTGTTTAAAATGTTTCCGGGCACATTCCCTGATTCTGCCATCTTCATAAAGGAGTTCCTCATCATGGAGCAAGCGTGTAATCATTGACGAAGAGGCCCCCCTTTTAAGGCTGAAGAAGAATTTGGTCGGAGCATCAAGGTCGTGTATGTACCTCATCTTCAGGCGCAATAAGGCATTTTGTGCTCGCCTTTCGGATATGGAATTCAGTAAGGCCGTTTTTCCATGCATTTGTTGCCCCATTTCCTGGTAGCTCACACTTGCAGTTCCCTGAAGCTGTTCCTGTAATTCCAGGATTTCATCTTCAAGTAAGGTTGTGGTTTTTCTTTCCTCTTGAACACCATACGCACGATATTGTTGGCAGAACAGTCTGATGTGCGTTTTGGCATTATCCCACCATTGTCTGAGGTTTGAGAAATTCGCTTGGGAGGCAACTAGAATATTCCAAATTTCCGGAAAAATGTCCTTAAAGGTACTATCATCAAGTAAGTTGTTATTAAATTTCCAAAAAGCACTCTTGTGTTTCGGGCAGGGGGCAGAAATTTTGAGAAATGTTGCGCTGTGGTCCGAGAATCCTGATGGGCAAATTTTGGATGACAGAACGAGGCGTTCAAGTGGAGGATTAATATAGAACTTGTCCAAGCGAGCAAGTACAATATAACCCTGAATGCATCGACACCTTGTGTATTGCCTGATTGATGGGTGCTGTACCCACCATATATCTGTCAAATTCATTTGTTTTAAAAATTTGGTGAGAGGGATTGTGGAGGCAGGATGGGGCTCTGCACTGTTCCTGTCTAGTTGGGGTTGGAGGGTGCAATTAAAATCTCCACCAATACAAACATGATTGTCTTGGTTTTTTAGGGCGTTTTGGCTGTCGAGGGACGTTAGGTGTGTCCCAAGGGCATTAAAAAAAACTCGCCGAGCTACAGGCGTACTTGGGGCATAGATATTAAAAATAGTATAGAATTTTGCACAGTAGTGGAATTCTAGGGATGCTAGGGATCCCTTGTGTATTTCGTCGAATTTAAGCGATGAAGGCGAAAAGGAGGAGCTAAGAATTATTGCGACACCGCCTTTGCGGGAGTCACCGTTACTAAAAAAGGACAGGCCGGGGAAGAACCTACACCACTCTGCGACACAGCAGTCGTTGGCATGGGTCTCTTGTAAGAGGGCAATGTCGACTTTCTTCTGTAATAGAAAATCCCTTACTTGAACTTTACGGACAGAGCTACATCCTCCGTTAATATTCAGGCTACAAATGGAAAAACTCATTACAGCTACAAGGAGGAGTGACCACCACTCAATTTTTTGATAGCAGTTCATTCTTAGTTTTTTGCAACCACTTCTTTAAACGGTGACGTTGGGAGGAATTGAAATTAAAAACGTGGGGCCGTTTTACCATCAGCCTAGCGGAATGTATAAAATCAGGTAGCTCCGGAAAAAAGGTTTCTATAACAACATTCCTTTTTCGGAATGTGTCCTTAAGAAACCTTTTTATCTCGGAGGGAGGGATTGGAGGGGTTTCTTCTTCCTTAAGGCTACCACATTCACTAACAGAGTCATCTATATCAGATGGCTCAGATGGTGTGTCACACTGGTTTTCATCATTTATCTCCTCACCATCATCACATCCCTCCACGTTATCGGATGGGGCATAGTCCATAGAGGGCGGGGACGGGGAGGGAGAGAAATGAGCCATCTTCAGGGGAGGGGGGGGGGTACTAATTTTTGCGGTTCAACCATATCAGTTTCTAGGTCAGTAGACAAGGGCGAGGATTCATCCACATCTATGTCCTCCAATAGCGAGAAACGATTTTCTGTGACGAGGGACAAATCTAGGCCAGAGAGGAGGGGCTGTCGGTTTTCAGTTGTAGGTTTTTTAAGGAGATGACCGTTTTCATCTGTTGTTTGCAGATGTCTTTTTCCTTTTGGGCAGACTAATTGAAACTCGTCCTGGTTAGTGGGAAGAGATTGCAAGGGTGGGGGAGGACGTGATCATCGGGAGGGGATTCCCATCGGCTACCACGGCGAGAGAGGTAGGATCAGTTATAGCAGGCAACAAGCTGTGATTGGACGATGTCGCCTGGGGGGTGAGATCTATCGTTAACAGGAGATGGCTGCAATTAGATCCTTCAGTAGAGGGAGGGACCCCTGTTTCAAGGGGAGGGGAAGGGGGTACGGCGGGGGGGTTTGGGTCGGTGGTAGGAGGGCTTAGGTCGGTGGTAGACAGATTGGGATCAGTGGTGGTAAGGCTTGGGTCGATGGTGGGAAGGTTCGGGTCGGTGGTGGGAGGGCTTGGTTCGGCGGCGGGAAGGCTTGGTTCGGTGGTGGGAAGGTTTGGTTCGGTGGTGGGAGGGTTTGGGTCGGTGGTGGGAGGGTTTGGGTCGGTGGTGGGAGGGCTTGGTTCGGTGGTGGGAAGGTTTGGTTCGGTGGTGGGAAGGCTTGGGTCGGTGGTGGAAGGGTTTGGATCGGTGGTGGGAAGGTGGGGGGGTTGCTTATTCCCGGTTCGGAGGGGAGGTTGTACTTGTGGAGAATTCTCTTTTCGGGGGCAGTCATGCTTAACATGCCCAAATTGTCCGCAGCCAAAACATTTTAGAACGTTGGTGGACACGTACACTGTATATTCGTTCTGTTGATGTTTTAATTTTATTATAAGGTTTAAATCCTTCTGGGAATTTTTAAAAATCATAAACACTTGCCGCCGGAATGAAACCACGTGCCTTAAATCGTTGTTTCGTGACCCAAAGGGAATCATGGAGATACGAGACACGATGGTACCGTATCGGGACAACTCTTTAATTAGTACATCGTCGGATACAAATGGGGGGCAATTGGATATCACGACTTTTATCGCTGGGCTATCCAGTGGGGAAATCATAACAAATAAATCTGGATCGATTGTCAAACCCTGTTCGACAATTTGTGGGACACAATCCACGTCGGACAAAAAAATAACGATCCGCTTGTTCATCCGCGAAGCGGCAACAACCTTGTCGATCCCGACAACACGACGGGTTGCGAGGACAACGTCCTCGACACTCACCTCACGTTCCGGAGGTACACAAAAGAACCCGTGCTTACGGGTCAGGCTCTGAAAGGCCGTAAATCGAGATAGTGCAGCTGCCATGCTGGAACAGCTGCACTTACAACCCCTCCCCAACTCGGGGAGGGTGAATATATAATATAATCTTCCCTACCCGAACTCCGGGAATGGGAAGTAATCAGACCTCTCCGATTTCCCTAACTTCGGAAAAGGGAGGCAACAAAACAAACTGAAGGAAAGATAAACGAAAGGAAAAAAGGAAATAGAGGTTTAAGATGAAGGAGCAAACACCGATCGGGCGACGCCCAAAAACGGCGAACCCTTACCAGCGATCACCCTGTGCTCTCCGGCTCTCTCTCCCGTCTCAACGTATATGGGAATCACCAGGAAGACTCCACGAACAGGCACAAGGACACAGAGGGGGGAAAACGGGGGGGGAGGGAGGGGGAAATGGAGCAACAACACAGAGCACTCACAGGCCTCCACAAGCAGACGCCATGACAGTACAACCAGCATACAAACGGCCAGCAGGTGGAGAGAGAGAGAGAGAGAGAGAGAGAGAGAGAGAGAGAGAGAGAGAGAGAGAGAGAGAGAGAGAGAGAGAGAGAGAGAGAGAAAGAGAAAGAGAAAGAGAAAGAGAGAAAAAAAGAGGAGAGAAAAAAAAGAAAAAAAAAAGGAAGGAAGCACAACAACAGTAAAGAACAGGGACATCGGGAGATCTGTGGAAGGGGGAGGGCTGGGGCAGGGAACGGGGGGATAAACAAGATGGACACTACAAGAACTTCCAGGACAAAAGTTGGTATTTCAAAAAAGTGCATCTGGGGTGAATTAACGGGGGTAGAAAAGATCAAGGATTTCGAAAGGGGAAGATAAGAGATGGTGGTGAACAGCTGTTTTAAAGACCTGGAGGGAGGAGTGGGATTGAAGAGAGTGAGGGAGTTTGTTCCAGAGGCGGGAGAAAAGAGGAATGAAGGAGTGAAGGTGAGCAGAGAGTCTTGATTTTGGCAGTTTAACCATAAGAGGGTTGCAGGCAGATCTTGTGCGACCTGTAGGAATATTTGGGGGACAGAGCCCAGACAGAGCTGGGGGGGGGGGGGGCAAGGCCAGAGAGGAGTCGGAAGAAGACGGAATGACCACCAACCTGCCTGCGGTGAGTGAGTAAAAGGCCCTCGGAGATAGCGACATCACGAGAGATTCCAATGATTCTGAAAGCTTTGGTTTCAACAGCGTGAAGACGAGCTAGGTGTGAGGCAGGAGCACCGGCCCAGAGAGGAGAGCAGTATTCCATTGAGCTGCGGATGAAAGCCTTGTATGTGGTGAGGAGCTCAGTTGTGCCAAGGAAGGACTTCACACGACGGAGGATGCCCAGTCGGCGACTGGCTTTGGAGGCCAGATTTGAAATGTGGTTTTCCGAGGAAAGATCATGGCAGATAGTGAGACCCAAGAACTTGAGTGACAGAACTTATTTGAGGCTTCTGCACTTCTTGGTTAGAGGAAACATTTCATTCTCCCTTGTACATCATAAAATATAAAATGGATGAAATCAACATGATGTTGTTAACTGCCATGGGAAGCGGGAAGCGGGAAGCTGAAGTTTCGGCGCTGCTCACCCTTCATTAGAGCAAAAAACAAAACACAAAGGGGTAAAATCTTGTTTTACGATGACAAAGTGTTAACGCAGGTGAAGCGTCAAGTTCCTCTTCTCATGGCGGTTAGCACACCTCGATGAACATCCTGTTGATTTCATCCCTTGATGTACACTTCCTGTCCACCATTGCAGATTTCACCGCCATTCACGAGTAAGACTAGTTCTTCATTGTACATAAAAAATTTTAAAGGTTTGTGTTATCGTTAGCATCTTCAAGCTGAGGTGGTTCGATCCGGTAAGATGCAAAGTTATCAGACAAATGATGGATTTTACCAAATTGTGGGTTCATTCCAGGCTGTGTATGTGACTGGGCCATTTCCTTACGTCCTGCTTCTCTGCTTCCTGGTTCGAGGCCTCACACTGGAGGGAGCAACTGATGGCCTTGTATATCTCTTTACCCCTGACGTGAGTTCATACGGATTGGCTGGAGTGCATTCGTTTTTGAAATGATTATCAAGTTTACAATGATGATGGATTCAATTGGGCCTTGTGGTGGTGCCATTCACAGGTGGAAATCCTGAAACAGCCGGAAGTGTGGATGAATGCTGCAACGCAGATCTTTTTCTCGTTGTCCGTGGGTTTTGGTGGCATGATTGCTTTCTCCAGCTACAATCCTATCAAGTTGGTACTGTGGAAATAAAACTGTACAGTCAGTACTGTAGTCATCCCAGTCCGGGGACACGTCCGTAGGACGATTATAATTCGGAACCGTTGGGCAACCATTGGTTGTTAGCAAATCTTCTTCTTCTGCTTTCGTACGCAGCACAAGGCTATGGGGTGGCGTCATTGGCTGAGGGCATGGTTGTGCCATGAAGCAATGCCCTTTTGTAGGTTCGAGCAGAAATTTGTAATTACCCCATGCACGTGAAGCGAAAAACAGAGTTAAGAAATTGGGTCAGTTTGTCTGTCCGTCCGTCCGTCCACAAACGTCGGTTTATGATCGAGGAGCAACTTAATTTAAATTGAATGTTACATTTTCAACATGAATTGGAAAACAAACCTGTAGGTTAGCAATTCTTTGGGGTCTGAATTTGTCCCGACCGCACGTGCGCCGGGAGAAGTGAGATGTTTCACTCTGTCTGTCTGGCGGTCAAACAAATTAGAAAATCATTCCAAACAGGAAATTTACTGTTTTTGAGGATGTCATAAAGGACACAAACACCAGCTATGAAGAACTAACATGACGTGTTTGATGGGGTAGTGTAAAATACACTGTATCAACGACTAAATTTGTCTTGTGACTGTGTCCTTTTTAATTAATAGATTTGTATTTCCTAATTTTCCGTGCCGACTCCTTCCCTCGTCTCCCTGCACGTCGCTCAATTTGGAATAGTTAGTTATCCCTGGTGTAAATTATGAAATCCCTCGCTTCGATTTATCGTTGCATAACAGGCGTCATGACACTATACACGTGGCTCATTCACTCGGGGCTGCGGGTCCTCCAAATTTATAACCCCTAAATTGGCGTTAAGCTGGCCATTCGTGGGAGAAGTACCTCCAGGTGTGGACATTCATCTCTCGCGTAGCATTGGCGTCGAGTGGGACCGGCGTTCAGAGGATGGTATATGTGTTAAATGTTTGTGAAACTCCTCTTTCTGACTCTGATATCAGGAGGCAGCATCACTATAACACGAAGTGTTTTATGGTGATGCTGCAAACAATACTCTTTCACAACAAAATTCTTAAGAAAATTATTTTGTTGCTTTTGAAGTTCATGTGGAAGCTGGTTGAAAATGAACACCATAACTCTTACTTTGTCAAGCTCCAACTCTTATATACAGTAACTATAATATTGTTACAGATCCAGGTTTCGGGGTTGTGAAGCCCCTACCTCAAGTGGTCTTATAGGCTTTGTGGCGGGCGATATCTCATAAAAAAATACCACAAGGGAACTTCTCAGACTCCTCCTAAACTCCCGGTCCTGAGGCCACCGGTTATGAATAACTCCGTGCTCCAGCAGGTTGCTAATCAACCACGAAAGCCAATTAGATGACAAAATCTCCCAGGGTATTCCATCTGACACCGTTTACCTTCGGTTGACATGGCCAACCTAATGGGGGATTGCGCCCCCGGTTCGTACTCACCTATCGTATCTAATTAGGGGCAGCTGAGTGAACTACCGAGTATGGACCGGCTAATGTTGTAGAGCCAGTTGGTTGGGGAAGAAGTCCCTGCTATCACTACTGCACCTAAGCTGAGTCAATCGGAAAAGAGACAAAACTGGCAAGTTGGAAAATGTTGTCTATGGGGTGTGGGTGAGGTGGGTGGTTGCCCTCCAAATATATATATTTGCTCTCTCCTCCAAAACCACACACACACACACACACACACACACACATACACACACACACCACACACCACACACCACACACCACACACCACACACATACGTTTGTTCACCACATTAAAAAATAGGGGCAATACCCCTGAGTGCTCACCTGCTCGAATAAAGCAGTATACTGTCGGAGTTGCGGATAACGGGGAGGCGAGACACTCGTAGCTGGTTCAAAGCTCATATATTCCGACGGACTGAAAAACAGACCGGAACTCATGCATCATTTATATCAAGCCCAACCCTCCTAAGGGGGCGTGGTACCAATCACCGAGCACACGCCACGCCCATACCATCAATAGCCCCACTGGTCCCGTGCCCGTGAATTGTGTCCCAATGGGGTAACCCCCACATGCGCCGCCCCAGAATTCACGCGCACGGGCAATGTCAGTTTTCGGGGGGCCTTAACCACCTGGCCGAAACGACTGAGGACCCGAGCAGGGACTGTTAGTGGCTTGGCGGTAGGCGGGCCAACCGGGGCTTACCCGACGGGGGACGGCCCCGCCGTGGGGGTTGAGCCAACCGAGGGGGCTGGTCGAGGTCCAAGTGAGCTGGCTTGAGGCGGTCCACCGAAAGGTGGCCCGGTTTGCTGCCGATGTCGACCATGAAGGACTTGTCCCCGGCCTCCAGAACGTGGAAAGGCCCGTCGTAAGGTGGCCGAAGCGGCCCCTGGTGTGCGTCCTGGCGAACAAAGACATACTCCGCTGCACGTAGATCCGGCGGGACGTGGGCCCGAGGCAAACCATGTTGAGATGTGGGCACTGGTGCAAACATCTTGGCATTCTCCTGGAGAACCGACCGCTGACGGGCAGCGGACCAGGGGCTTGTGGCGTCAGGCATGAACTCCCCGGGAACCCGCAGCGGCTGGCCATAGACGAGCTCAGCGGATGAGGACTGGAGGTCTTCCTTAGGGGCTGTCCTGGGGCCCAACATGACCCACGGGAGTCTGTCGGCCCAACTGTCATCCCAGAGGCTGGCCCTGAGAGCAGCTTTCATAGAGCGATGGAACCTCTCACACAAACCATTAGCCTGGGGATGATATGCAGTGGTGCTATGGAGCTTTACCCCAAGCCCCTGGGCCACAGCACCCCAGAGCTCTGAAGTGAACTGGGGGCCCCTGTCTGAAGAGATGTCCGAGGGAGCGCCAAAACGGGCAACCCAAGTGCTGATGAACGCCCGGGCCACATCGGCGGATGTTGTAGATGTGAGCGGGACAGCCTTTGGCCACCTGGTGGTCCTATCGATCATCGTGAGGAGGTGGGTGAATCCCCGCGAGGGGGGGAGGGGTCCTACCAGGTCCACGTGAACATGGTCAAAGCGTCGCTCTGGCACTGGGAATGGTGCCAATGGGGCCTGGGTATGGCGATGTACCTTCGAGCGTTGGCACTCGACGCAGGTGTTGGCCCAGTCGTGCAAATCCTTCTTGAGCCCATGCCAAACGAACTTCACCACCATAAACTTTTGCGACGCCTTCCTGCCCGGGTGAGAAAGACCGTGGACGGCCTCGAACACCGGCCGTCTCCAGATGGTGGGTACGACAGGGCGAGGCCATCCCAAAGAGAGGTTGCACAGTAGCGTGGTGCCCGTGTCCTCGAACGGCACATCAGACAGTAAAAGCCCCATGACCGCTGTCCTGCAGGCCTGGACATCCCGGTCGGAGATCTGATCGGCCGCCATGCGGGCGTAGTCGATGCCAAGGTGAACCGCGCCAGCTATGGATCGGGGGAGACAATCGGCGACCGTATTGTCCTTCCCAGCAACATGTTGGATGGCCGTCGTGAACTCGGAAACGAAGGAGAGCTGGCGTTGTTGGCGGGCAGACCACGGCTCCGAGACCTTGGCCATTGCAAAAACCAGGGGCTTGTGGTCCACAAACGCCGTGAACGGGCAGGCTTCCAACAGGTAACGGAAGTGTCGGACGGCTAGGTAGAGGCCTAGGAGCTCACGATCAAAGGTACTGTACTTTCATTCGTTAGGGCGGAGCTGCCGGCTAAAAAAGGCAAGCGGATGCCACGGCCCGTTGACCCACTGCTCATGCACGGTGCCAACCGCGTAGTCCAAAGCGTCCTTGGTGAGAGCAATCGGTGCCTCGGGCGACAGATGTGCCAGGATGGTTGCACTGGCGAGGGCCAGTTTAGCGTCCGTGAAGGCCTTGGCCATCTCCTCGGTCCAGTCAATGTCGCGTTTGGTAGGGTTGCCTTTGATGGCCTCATAAAGGGGCCGCATCAGCTGGGCCGCCCGGGGCACGAAACGATGGTAAAAGTTCACCATGCCCAAAAACACCTGCAAGGCCTTGACGGTGAGGGGGCGCGGAAAACTCTTCACAGCCTCCACTTTAGACGGCAGTGGGACGGCCCCCTCCTTCGTGATGCGGTGGCCGAGAAAGTCAATTGAGGCCACCCCGAACAAGCACTTGGCCGGGTTAATGATCAGGCCGTGCTGACTGAGGCGTTCAAAGAGCGCTCGGAGGTGAAGCCATAACCACAACTCTTACTTTGTCAATCTCCAACTCTTATATACAGTAACTATAATATTGTTACAGATCCGGGTTTCGGGGTTGTGTAGCCCCTACCTCAAGTGGTCTTATAGGCTTTGTGGCGGGCGATATCTCATAATAAAATACCACAAGGGAACTTCTCCGACTCCTCCCAAACTCCCGGTCCTGAGGCCACCGGTTATGGATAACTCCGTGCTCCGGCAGGTTGCTAATAAACCACGAAAGCCAATTAGATGACAAAATCTCCCAGGGTATTCCATCTGACACCATTTACCTTCGGTTGACGTGGCCAACCTAATGGGGGATCGCGCCCCCGGTTCGTACTCACCTATCTTATCTAATTAGGGGCAGCTGAGTGAACTACCGAGTACGGACCGGCTAATGTTGTAGAGCCAGTTGGTTGGGGAAGAAGTCCCTGCTATCACTACTGCACATTAGCTGAGTCAATCGGAAAAGAGACAAAACTGGCAAGTTCGAAACAACTGTTGTCTATGGGGTGTGGGTGAGGTGGGTGGTTGCCCCCCAAATATATATATTTGCTCTCTCCTCCGAAACCAGACACACACACACACACACACACACACACACCACTCGTGATATACCAAAGTTTGATCACTACATTGAAAAATAGGGGCAATACCCCTGAGCGCTCACCTGGTCGAATAAAGCAGTATACTACACTAACTAAAGGTATTTGAAACAGTGTCACGGTATTTTAAACCAATTTCAATGGTTGCTGGAAGACAGGGCAACATGTAGAATCATAATAACATAAAAATAAGACTTTAAATAAACAAACAAAAAATACCTATTTTGTGGGGGAACCCACCACCCCCGTAGAACCCCTTAGACTCCGATTTATTCTTAGTGCCGTGAACAAACTTTGGTACGTCATGGGTGGTGAAGGTTGTGATCAAGTTTCATCGCAATAGTGTTTGTAGTTTCAAAGGAAAAAGCAAATTCCTATTTTGGGGAGTCAAACCTGGATCCACTTTGACCTCCAGTAAACCCCCTTAGACCCCGATATTGTTTTTTTTGCATATGTAACCGGCTTGATTCCGTGAACAAACTTTAGTCACAACATACCAAATATAATTTGTGCCAAATTTGGTCACAATCCCATTAGCGGTTTCGGAGAAGAAGTTGCAAGTGTTTACGGACGGACGGACGGACTGACGGACTATGCGCCATCACATTTTCCGGAACTATTTTCCAGGTGAACTAAAAATGAGATGGAAGGTTCATTCATCTGGCAATCCTTAGAGAAGGCAGCGTGAGCACATGTGTCTTTATCACGGGTGAATCCATGTTCCATGTTTTGAACGAGTGTTAAATTTTCCCGTTGCAGATTTTAGGGATTATTGGGATACGGAGTTCAGCATGCATGTTTAAAGACTGGATTGAGTCACATAGCCGCAGACCGTCTTTCAATGGGCTTCAGGACTATCAAACTCTAAGTCTTCATCAGCAGTAAGAGGTCATTAACGTAAACCAGTAAAATGGTGGGACTCAGCATACAGTCCTGAGGAAAACCGCTTGCCAAAAGAAGGGTGGAGTAAGTCAATCCAGTGATTTTCCACATTTGCGAAAAATGGATGGAATTCACGGAATCGGTGACGTGAAACGGATAACTGAATCTGATGAAGGATAAAACGGAATGTAGTCACATTCAGGAAACCAGAACAGCACTCGGTGGAGCGCACTCCTCCGCCAGGCTGAACAGTTTACGTTTTGTATCCACTGATGGGCCGGATCTGGATTCAGACCTGAACCAAAATGTAATTGGCTTGGTCTTGTCACCTACCGGCTTGATTCTCCACAGATGTAATTCACAGAGCGTAATTGCAAAAAGTTTTAAAAGAAAGTATTACACAATTCGACGCACAAGGGACGAATACCTGGAGCACGAGCACAGACAATGTTCTGCTCACATCGATCACAGCTGCTTCAGACGACCGGAGCTGCTTTTTTTTTCTCCATGGCAATTTATTCTTCCATTGATAACACGAAACAGAATTTATTTTCTGAAACCGAACTTAGGTTTTTTTTGGACAAGGAAAAGGCACTTTTTTGAAACGGAAAATCACTGGTTCCAAGTAAAGTGTAAAATAAAGGACAACATCCTGCGTGAGGTTCCAGGCATCTATGTTCTCACTGTTGGATTATAGCAAGAGACCATATCAATATCAACAAGGAGAAAAAGATGTCATAGCCCCCGTGGTTTTAGCAATTTTGTTGTACGGAGTTAAAGGCCGCCAGTCGGCCATCTTTGGTCGGATTAAAAAACAAAATCTTCTGCATATGTATAATTCTCATCTCATGTTTTGTCTTTGTGCCAAGATTGAACAAGATCGGTCCATGCATGTCGAGAAATGGTCGGGGACACGTTTAAGTAACAAAATGACCGCCAGTCGGCCATCTTGGATCTGACCTCGAAAATAAAATACGAGCATATGTAACCCGTCATTCATTATCTGTGTGCCAAGATTGAACAAGATCGGCAAATGCATGTCTGAGAAATGGTTGAGGACATGTTCACTATCGGGTTTTTTACAACTAAAATGGCCGCCAGTCAGCCATCTTGGATCGCATCGTAAAGCAAAATGATGTGCATATGTACACCTTCATATAATTTCTTTGTGCCAAGTATGAACAAAATCTGTCTATAGATTTTCAAGATATCGTTGCGGACGCACGCACACACAGACAGACAGACGGACGGACGAGACCCAATACATAAGTCCCCGTTCTAATTCCAACGGGAGTAATAACCAGGGTGGACGCCAAATTGATGGTCCGATGTGATGATGGGGGAAAAGCAGAATGCTGCAATTTATTTTTCATAACAGTTTCCGTTACCTTGCTGACTTTGGGAAGAAAACTCACGAAAAAGTGCAAAACACCATTTGCTACGTACACTTGACTCGAGTATCTTAACTCTGTACTGTATGCACCTTGTTTTTACTTTAACATATACCATGTAATGTGATGTAGAATTTGTAAATATACAGCTGGTAGAATATTCCAATTATGCAATGGATGTCTATTTGGCAGGAACGACTGCGAGATGGACGCGGTGGTTGTTGCATTGATCAACTCTGCAACTTCTATCTTTGCTTCAATCCCTGTGTTCTCTGTTCTTGGCTTCAAAGCAACTGTCTCTCTTCACAATTGCCTGGACAAGTAGAGTATCTCACAAAGTGCAGACAGACCTCAACCAAATAGGGTAACAAATACTATAACCAAGATATGACTATTCTGACATGTACTTCTGATGTTTTCTCTTTAGGAATATCAAGCTGCTGATGGATGAGTTTGATGTAGCTGAAGGAACCATCACTCGGGAGACTTTCACATATTGGTCCGGAGTGTACAACGCAAGCGATCATCGCAGGGTGGATTCTCTTGACTTGGCCGAATGTAACCTGCACACCTTCTTAAATCAGGTAAAGTAGCACACGTGGGCATATTATGCATGTACCTGAAAGCACTGATAATTCGGCCTTTGGATATGAATATACTCTCTCTTGTCATTTTGGTTTGAGTATGTAAAATAAATAAAACATATTGCTTGACATAACACCATCAAACTGGGATGGCACGCATACCTCGGTAGACACACGCATACCTCAAGTAGAGCGCATACTTCCGCACGTTTACCTCGGTGGACACACGCATACCTCGGTAGACACACGCATACCTCGGTAGACACACGCATACCTCGGTAGACATACGCATACCTCAGTAGACACATGCATACCTCCACACATTTACCTCTGTAGACACACGCATACCTCGGTAGACACACGCATACCTCGGTAGACACACGCATACCTCAGTAGAGCGCATACTTCTGCACGTTTACCTCGGTAGATGCACGCATACCTCGGTAGACACACGCATACCTCAGTAGAGCACATACTTCTGCATGTTTACCTCGGTAGACACATGCATACCTCGGTAGACACACGCATACCTCTGTAGACACACGCATACCTCTGTAGACACACGCATACCTCGGTAGACACACATACCTCGGTAGACACATGCATACCTCCGCACATTTACCTCTGCAGACACATGCATACCTCGGTAGACACACGCATACCTCGGTAGACACACGCATACCTCAGTAGAGCACATACTTCCGCACGTTTACCTCGGTAGATGCACACATACCTTGGCAGAGCCTATCAGTGGGGTACAAAGTGGGTAGTGGGTATCTCCGTACCTCCACACGGTTGAACAGTTCACGTTTTGTACCCCACTTATAAGCCTCATCTGGATACGTACCTGAACAAAAATGTAATTGGCTTGTTATTGTCACCTACCCAACCTGTCCAACAAGTTTCGTCCCAATGTGTCCATAACTTTTTGAGGTATCCTGCTCACAAACAGACAGACTCACAAACAGGGGTGAAAACATAACCTCCTTGCACCTTGGGTGGCCGAGGTAACTAAGATTATTAGCCCCCGTTGGACTTATGGATTGGGTCTCGTCCGTCCGTCCGTCCGTCCGTGCATGAGTGTGTCTGCAACGATATCTCGGAGGCCATTTTATTACTTTTTGAACGTGTCCCCAACGTACATATAATCCCAGTCCAGCATTCAGACTGGTGTCGAATTGAAGTCCATATTTGCTGGACCTGAACTCAGACTTGGGACAAATGCGTTTGGACTCCAAACTTTCTGAGTATGATTCCAGCTTCAAACCGTGTGAGTCGATGGGACTTGTGCTGCGCTTATCAGAAATCGACTGTGTGATGGATGTAGAACCACCTTTAGAGGCCATTTTCCCCCGCAGAGCAGGGGTTGGCCTTTTTCGGGCACCGTGGTCCCCTTTTTGAAGCAATGTTTTATGGCCGGATGCCCTTCCTGCCGCCAACCCTGTTAGTCGCCTCTTGCGACACACAGGGAATTACCGGTGAACTGGTACTCAATTTGCCGACCTTGGAATGATGACAGGCTGTCAACCCCCCTGGTGTTAATTCAGCGATTGCCCGGGATTCAAACCCAGGATCCTAGTATCCCAGGCCGACACCCTAACCGCTAAGCCAATGAACCCAGGATCCTAGGATCCCAAGCCGGCACCCCAACCGCTAAGCCAATGAACCCAGGATCCTAGGATCCCAGGCCGACACCCTAACCGCTAAGCCAATGAACCCAGGATCCTAGGATCCCAAGCCGGCACCCCAACCGCTAAGCCAATGAACCCAGGATCCTAGGATCCCAAGCCGGCACCCCAACCGCTAAGCCAACGAACCCAGGATCCGAGGATCCTAAGCCGGCACCCCAACTGCTAAGCCAATGAACCCAGGATCCTAGGATCCCAAGCTGGCACCCCAACCGCTAAGCCAACGAACCCAGGATCCTAGGATCCCCAAGCCGGCACCCTAACCGCAAAGCCAACGAACCCAGGATCCTCAGATCCAAAGCCGGCACCCTAATCGCTAAGCCAACGAACCCATGATCCTAGGATCCCAAGCCGGCACCCCAACCGCTAAGCCAACTAACCCAGGATCCTTGGATCCCAAGCCGGCACCCTAACCGCTAAGCCAACAAACCTAGGATCCTCAGATCCAAAGCCGGCACCCTAACCGCTAAGCCAACGAACCCAGGATCCGAGGATCCCAAGCCGGCACCCTAACCGCTAAACCAACGAACCCAGGATCCTCAGATCCCAACCCGGCACCCTAACCACTAAGCCAACGAACCCAGGATTCTAGGATCCCAAGCCGGCACCCTAACAGCGAAGCCAACTAACCCAGGATCCTAGGATCCCAAGCCTGCACCCTAACCGCTAAGCCAACGAACACAGGATCCTCAGATCCCAAGCCGGCACCCTAACCGCTAAGCCAACAAACCTAGGATCCTCAGATCCAAAGCCGGCACCCTAACCGCTAAGCCAACGAACCCAGGATCCGAGGATCCCAAGCCGGCACCCTAACCGCTAAACCAACGAACCCAGGATCCTCAGATCCCAACCCGGCACCCTAACCACTAAGCCAACGAACCCAGGATTCTAGGATCCCAAGCCGGCACCCTAACAGCGAAGCCAACTAACCCAGGATCCTAGGATCCCAAGCCTGCACCCTAACCGCTAAGCCAACGAACACAGGATCCTCAGATCCCAAGCCGGCACCCTAACCGCTAAGCCAAGGAACCCAGGATCCTCAGATCACAAGCCGGCACCTTAACCACTAAGCCAATGAACCCAGGATTCTAGGATCCCAAGCCGGCACCCTAACCGCTAAGCCAACGAACCCAGGATCCTAGGATCCCAAGCCAGCACCCTAGCCGCTAAGCCAACGAACCCAGGATCCTCAGATCCCAAGCCAGCACCCTAGCCGCTAAGCCAACGAACCCAGGATCCTCAGATCCCAAGCCAGCACCCTAGCCACTAAGCCAACGAACCCAGGATCCTCAGATCCCAAGCCAGCACCCTCATCGCTAAGCCAACGAACCTAGGATCCTCAGATCCCAAGCCAGCACCCTAATCGCTAAACCAACGAACCCAGGATTCTAGGATCCCAAGCCGGTACCCTAACCGCTAAGCCAACGAACCCAGGATCCTAGGATCCCAAGCCAGCACCCTAACCGCTAAGCCAACGAACCTAGGATCCTCAGATCCCAAGCCAGCACCCTAGCCGCCAAGCCAACGAACCCAGGATCCTCAGATCCCAAGCCAGCACCCTAATCGCTAAACCAACGAACCCAGGATCCTAGGATCCCAAGCCGGCACCCTAACCGCTAAGGCAACGAACCCAGGATCCTAGGATCCCAAGCCGCACCCTAACCCCTAAACCAATGAACCCAGGATCCTAGGATCCCAAGCCTGCGCCCTAACCGCTAAGCCAACGAACCCAGGATCCTAGGATCCCAAGCCTGCACCCTAATCGCAAGCCAACGAACCCAGGATCCTAGGATCCCAGGCCGGCACCCCAACCGCTAAGCCAACGAACCCAGGATCCGAGGATCCCAAGCCTGCACCCTAACAGCTATACAAACGAACCCAGGATCCTAGGATCCCAAGCCTGCACCCGAACCGCTAAACCAACGAACCCAGGATCCTGGGATACCAAGCCGGCACCCCAACCGCGAAGCCAACGAACCCAGGATCCGAGGATCCCAAGCCTGCACCCTAACAGCTAAACAAACGAACCCAGGATCCTAGGATCCCAAGCCTGCACCCTAACCGCTAAACCAACGAACCCAGGATCCTCGGATCCCAAGCCTGCACCCTAACCGCTAAACCAACGAACCCAGGATCCTAGGATCCCAAGCCTGCACCCTAACCGCTAAACCAACGAACCCAGGATCCTCAGATCCCAAGCCGCACCCTAACCGCTAAACCAACGAACCCAGGATCCTCAGATCCCAAGCCGCACCCTAACCGCTAAACCAACGAACCCAGGATCCTTGGATCCCAAGCCTGCACCCTAACTGCTAAACCTACGAACCCAGGATCCTAGGATCCCAAGCCTGCACCCTAACCACTAAACCAACGAACCCAGGATCCTAGGATCCCAAGCCTGCACCCGAACCGCTAAGCCAACGAACCCAGGATCCTCGGGCCCAAGCCTGCACCCTAACCGCTAAACCAACGAACCCAGGATCCTAGGATCCCAAGCCTGCACCCTAACCGCTAAACCAACGAACCCAGGATCCTGGGATCCCAAGCCTGCACCCTAACCGCTAAACCAACGAACCCAGGATCCTGGGATCCCAAGCCTGCACCCTAACCTCTAAACCAACGAACCCAGGATCCTCAGATCCCAAGCCGCACCCTAACCACGAAACCAACGAACCCAGGATCCTAGGATCCCAAGCCGGCACCCTAAACGCTAAACCAACACTAGGCTTATGTGATGGGTGTAGCTGTTGTAGTTTTTACATTGGATAGTTTTGTTCCTTGGGAGATTAGAAGGTTCCTTCACACACGTTGAATGTAAACATTTGACCAGATTCTGTGTAATTGTTCCAGGCCGCATCAGGAACAGGATTGGTTTTTATCATTTTTACGGAGGCAATAGTCAACATGCCACTCCCTCAGCTGTGGTCCGTCCTCTTCTTCATCATGCTCTGCATGCTCGGCATGTCCTCGATGTTCGGAAATGTTGAGGGTGTATTAACCCCGCTCTTGGACCTCAAAGTATTCCCACAGTCATGGCCCAAGGAACTCATCCAAGGCAAGTATTTCCTACCATACACACCTTGATTTCCATTGTTGTTGAAGAGGTTTTATCTTTACCTTCATTACCTTTACCTTCATTGCTGTGTATTCCGCAGGTTTGATTTGCCTGGTGTTTTTCCTTCTTTCTTTGGTCTTCACTCTTGCATCGGGGAATTATTGGTTGACGGTCTTTAACGACTTTGCTGGCTCAATCCCCTTGCTATTTGTGGGGCTTTTCGAAGCCATTTCAGTTGCTCACATCTTCGGATTTAATAGGTATTTTAAACCACTTTAAACTCATAATTGTGTTCCATAGAGTCTACACTATAGCATCTGCACAGTAGAGTCTGCATTGTAGAGTCTGCACTGCAGGGTCTGCACTGTAGTGCAGGGTCTGCACTTATTTACAGCAGATTGCAATGCAAAGTTATTTTGCCCATCAATGTGGCTCGTTGTTTAGAACTGATCCAACAATGACGGAGATGTACCAGATACTGCACAAATTGAAATTCTTTTTGTTGAAACAAATAGAAGAATATTCATCGAGGAACTTTATATCAGGTGCATTTAAAAAAGTTAATTGTGTTGCACTCTTGGTTTCACTCAGAGCTGGAGCTCAGCGCTACTTATACCGCCCAATGCAAATTGGTGGTGCAACATCGAGCGGTGGAGGTTGGATTTGTGCAAACAGAGGGCAAAACAAATACAGATACATTCAAAGTACACCGCCCCCATGCCAAATAAATAAATAACATCCAGCGCGGCATTGCCGGAGGGCCTTTGGCAGCTCATAGACATCGAGACTGTATTGGGAGGGAGAGGTGTGCAATAAATGATTCATTAATTGCATAATTAAAATCAATAAATAATAATCAAAAAATATTTTCTTAATCAATTGGCTAATAGCATAACTAAACCACTAGTGCTTCATCCGAAGCCGTAACTTTTTGAAAATTAATAACTAGGTCATTAATCGAAAAAAGATAAATAATTAATTGATTATTCAATAAATAATTAATCGATGAATTGATTAATCAATAAATCAAAAATAACCTTTACAGCCAAATTAATGGGTCATTGTCATGTCCAAATATCAGCTTCCTAACTCAAAAGGTGCCTGAGATATTGGCCAGATGAGAAAGGAAATAAATAAGTGCTTAATTGAATGAATATGAATGAATGATCGTTTTAAGGCCATTTTTCCCTGCTAGAGCAGGGGTTAGCCTTGCGGGCCCCATGACAATCATGGTGCCCTGTTTGAGGCAATGTTTTTATTAGCAATAAGTGCTTAATTCATCGATAATAATTTAATAACTAGTCTATTAATTGATGAATCACAAAAAAATATCGTTTTTGCCAAAGCACGTGCTCACTGTTTTGCCGAAATTTCAGCTTCCGAGCTCAAAGGATGGCTGAGATATCGCCCGGACAAACAAACAAACAAACAAGAAAACAAGAAAGAAACCGGAGTGAAAACTGAGTACTCCCTTTCAGTGTGCGTCATTGCCGGGCTCCCTTCTTTGCCCGGCAATGATGTTATGCAGCACCTGGAGATGGCATAGGAAAGTAGCGGTGTGCAATATCCTGCTTGCAAAATAACATTTGGCTTCAACATGACTCATGTCTGTTCACCCATCATCTTACTATAATTCACCAAGTGTCCGTCTGTCCGTTCGAAGGTACCGCAAAAACGGCTGAACCGATCGCAACGAAATATTGGGTGGGTATTCCTGGGACCCCTTGGAGTAAAATAGACTATATTGTTTTTCCAATTTTTTCCCAATTTTCCAAGTTTTCCAATTTTCCAGGTTTCCCAAACAATGGAATAATATTTACCGATATGAACAGTGATGTGGCTTTTGTTGAAATTCTACATACCAGGAGAGAGTAGATTGACTCCTGACGAACTCTTCCTACATAAACGTGCGGCTCCGAAATAGCATGGCAGCGTGTGCAAAGTGACAGAAACAGGTGTAGTGGCCACTTCCGTGTTACAGATTCGGCGCGCACTCTTCACACATAAATGTGCGACTGAGAAAGACGTGTAGCAGCCGCTTCCGTTTTGCAGAATTCAATCTTTTTATAAAAATGGGCGCCATGTACTGTTTAAATTTTAATGATTTGCGTGTGATATGATTCAACAGGTGTTTATATGAATCGGTTAAAATAAAAAAGCGTTCAATTTCTGATATTTTGCCTTTTCATTTGGGCTTCCCAATTGAAACCCCGCCCATAGGGTGGGTACTGTTGCTAGTTTCAAAAAGTTGAGCTTTTCAAATGCAGCACGGGAAGCGGCCGCCGTAAACGGGAGACAGATGAATGCACGGACAGACACCACGGTTCACAATATATGAGATATGTATAGGAGGAAGAAGAAGCCTCAACACTATCACTGCCTATATAAAATCTATCAATCAATGTAATCAATATACCCCAGAACCAAACAACCAAACAAACAAACAAACAATATATTTATGATAGTCCTATCACCACCACCACCACCGAACATGATTAAGAGTAAATATCATTTTAAAAGTTGAACTTAAGCCTACCTGGTGCATTCAGAAGCCCCAAATACGTCCATCCCATCGTTGTTAAAAAGCATCCAAACCAGAAACGGTATCTCCCTCAGGGATGGCTGCCTTGTACATCCAGCTCCCGCGTAAATAACATCTGGCACAAGTTTTGTGTATTTTCACGTCGTGTGTCCTTTGTTGGAGAGTTTCCAATACTTTGCTGATAATGATGCACAGCAACGTCTTTCCAATTGCAGGCATCCAGTAAATAAATCGCCAAGCTGCAATGTTCACAGGAGGCATGGTTGCAAGGTTCAAAGTCCATTCACTGGTAGCGATAGTCTGGGTTTGGGTAGAACATGCCCGTCCACTCGAGCCTTGCACCGGCCCACATCATCGGGGGTTTGTGCAGTCTGGGCAGCTGTGAGGTCTCTGCCCTTTTGGCGAGCTGAGAAACATTTCCAACTCTTTTGATATGCAGAGGTACACTATTTCTCTTCAGTACTTTTCCAAGTATTTTCAGCTTATTTTTAAAGCTTTATGAGTCATTTTAGGTAAGAATCCTTATCTCATGTACACAAATATACATTAACATGATCCGATCAACATTGCTGCTAAGGGGTTTCTACGCGTGCGCACCAAGCATTTTGGGGCGGATTACTTCATTTCGAAAATCCCGTATTTCTCGTGAATTTTCTCCCAGACTGAAACACTCTAATGCCATATGTGAAAAATGTTTATAAGTTCAAGTTGCTCTCATCAATAACTGATGAGCAACGAAAAAGCAGAAAGTTATTTTTCTCCTATTCACATTCTTGTTCTCAATATCCTTGTTGAGAAAGCAAAACATATTGTTGCGGTTCTGAGAATGTACATATTGATTAATAAAGGTTAAAGGTTTGCCCCCATAGTTAGTCCACATGCAACACGTAGGCCACCTTAGAACATTAGTTATGTCAAAGGAATGGCCTCTAAAGGTGGTTCATATGTGAGAATAAGGCCATTTCCAATAGTGATACCTGCGTTGTGTAAAAGAAATAAGAGTAGGTCCCATTAATTTTGCGGCCCACTCTCCAAATCGACCTCGTTGGGCATCATCCATCCCACGCCCTGATTTGGCTAATACACCTCCTTTGCCAGCAGTGTTCGCTGCCCTTGGGTTTTCACTCGAAACCAGCCAAATGACACGAGGTAGGCCTGGAAAGGGGGAGGAGCGCAAGGTCGGGGTGTGGCCACGTCAAGCAGACGTCAAGGGCGGAGCCGGTAAGAGCCAACAACCAACCAGGGCTTGGGTGAAATGGTGTGAGGGGCGTGGTAAGTGCGCGGCTGGCAAATTCCAGAGGGTTCGCTGGTCGCTATGCAGCGCTATATAAACGTGCACGCAAAGCCCTTTGAGAGGACTTGAGGACTGCCCTTGTGAGAGAACTGCACTTGTTGTAAAGGACTGGCACGATTCGCGCATGAAAGAGGACTTATGAGCGGAGCACTCGTTGGAAGTTTGGCTTATTGAGGATTGTGCAAAGAGGCCTTGTGAGGGAAACGCATTAAGAAGCGCGTTCGAGCTGCCGATTATTACATACGTGGTTGAGCCGCAAGTGTAACCGCCAAGCCAGCCTACCTTTCGCCCGCATTCCGCCCTGTAATTGTCCGCTCCGCGCAAACGACACGAGGAGAGTTCCTGGCCGCTGCCGCCTGACCATCTGCTCCACGGTACGAGTCGGGAACCGGAGTGAGCTGCCTGGATGCCATCATCCCCGGACGATCTACCCAACCTTCTACATCCCCGTGTGAGTGTGTCTGTGTGTGCGGGCCCGTTTGTCCAGGGATAAGTTAAGACTGTATAAGCTTCACTGTGTGTACTTCTCCTCCTTCCTGTACAAATTATTAATAAACCAATTGTTCTTCCTTGTTTCTTCCTAATTCGACCGTATCAGTCTTTTCCTCCATTGGGTAAGCGTGGCACGATTCGGAACCGCTCAAATCGGGTTAGTTCTTGTTAACGGCCCGGATCACGGCTCGCTATCGCTCGGCGTTTCCACTAAAACCGTGGTTCGGGCGGGGTTATTTCCTCGCTTCATGGGAGGCGTTGGTAATTAGGTATTAGGAATTCGGCCTACGACCCAACCCACGCTGACCGGAAGGAACGTCATAGCCCCGGATCGCGTCGGCTAGATACAAGACAAGGGGATTAATCCCCCCTTGGTAAGGGGGAAGGCCGACGTTGAGATCTGCAACAATATACACAACTCAATAACATTCCATTTATATAAACGTCCGCACAACTTTGGACATTGAAGATGTAACACCAGATCTTTTTTAATATTTAAAATTTAATGTTTACTTTCAGTTAAATAATTAGTCTTATTTCGTTTTTTATTAAAAATAAGCAAACAGGATTTCAAAAAGCTATTTGAAATATTTTTTCTCCAAGGTAACCTTAGTGTTCATCTGTACAATGTATAAACAGACATGATATCAGGAGAAGAAAAAGTTAAGTTGTTATGTATAAACAACATGGGTGTCAAAAATGAGTTGTAAATCGGTAATGCTGCTTGTCACAAAAAGATCACAGAGAAAGTAACAAATGGCAGATGTAACTTGAATAGTGTGACCACAAATGACCACGATTCAGACTTGGAAACGTCACGTTATCAACCAAAACGTCTTATCAATTAAAACGTCTTATCAACCAAAACGTCTTATCAATTAAAACGTCTTATCAACCAAAACGTCTTATCAACCAAAACGCCTTGTTATCACCCAAAATATCTTGTTATAAACCAAAATGTCTTGTTAAAAACCAAAACATCTTGTTATACAGTGCATTCAGAAAGTATTCAGACCCCTTCACTTTTTTCACATTTTGTTATGTTGCAGCCTTATGTTGAAATCGTTTCAATTCATTTTTCCCTCATCAATGTACACTCAATACCCCAAAATGACAAAGAGAAAACAGGATTTTAGAAAGTTTTGCAAATTTATTAAAAATAAAAAACTGAAATATCACATTTACATAAGTATTCAGACCCTTTGCTATGACACTTGAAATTTAGCTCAGGTGCCTCCCATTTCTCTTGATCATCTTTGAGATGTTTCTACACCTTGATTGGAGTCCACCTGTGGTAAATTCAATTGACTGGACATGATGTGGAAAGGCACACACCTGTCTATATGAGGTCTCACAGCTGACAATGCATATCAGAGCAAAAACCAAGCCACGAGGTCGAAGGAACTGCCTGCAGAGCTCAGAGACAGGATTGTGTCGAGGCACAGATCTGGGGACGCCTACAAAAAAATCTCTGCTGCATTTCAGGTTCCCAAGAGCACAGTGGTCTCCATAATTCTTAAATGGAAGAAGTTTGGAACAACCAGGACTCTTCCTAGAGCTGGCCGCCCGGCCAAACTAAGCAATCGGGGGAGAAGGGCCTTGGTAAGAGAGGTGACCAAGAACCCGATGGTCACTCTGGCTCCAGAGATCCTGTGTGGAGATGGGAGAAACTTCCAGAAGGACAACCATTACTGCAACACTCCACCGATCTGGGCTTTATGGCAGAGTGGCCAGACGGAAGCCTCTCCTCAATGAAAGACACATGAAAGCCCGCTTGGAGTTTGCAAAAAAGCACCTGAAGGACTCTCAGACTGAGAAACAAGATTCTGTGGTCTGATGAAACCAAGATTGAACTGTTTGGCTTCTGTCTGGCCTGTTTGGCTTGTTATAAACTAAAACGTCTTGTTATAAACTAAAACGTCTTGTTATAAACCAAAACGTCTTGTTATAAACCAAAACGTCTTGTTATAAACTAAAACGTCTTGTTATAAACTAAAACGTCTTGTTATAAACTAAAACGTCTTGTTATAAACTAAAACGTCTTGTTATAAACTAAAACGTCTTGTTATAAACTAAAACGTCTTGTTATAAACTAAAACGTCTTGTTATAAACTAAAACGTCTTGTTATAAACTAAAACGTCTTGTTATAAACTAAAACGTCTTGTTATAAACCAAAACGTCTTGTTATAAACCAAAACGTCTTGTTATAAACTAAAACGTCTTGTTATAAACCAAAACGTCTTGTTATCAACTAAAACATCTTGTTATAAACCAAAACGTCTCGTTATAAACCAATACGCCTCGTTATAAACCAAAACGTCTTGCTATCAACCAAAACGTCTTATAAACCAAAACGTCTTTTATAAACCAAAACGTCGTATCATCTGAAACGTCTTTTATAAACGAAAACATCTTGTTATCAACTAAAACGTCTTATCAAATAAAACATCTTGTTAACAACTAAAACGTCTTGTTATCAACTAAAACGTCTTGTTATCAACTAAAACGTCTTCTTGTCCCCCATCACACCGCGGAGCGAAAGGGGGACTATAGTTTTCCCCTCCGTCCGTGCATGCGTCCGTGCGTGCATGCGTCCGTGCGTGCGAACGTGCGTGCGTGCGTCCGTGCGTAAGCGAAGGACCGAATTCTAATTTGGTGTGTGGGTGCAACACACGTCAAAATCCAAGATGGCCGCCGCCATGTATGTCTGACGCCATGTATGTCTGAACCTTGTGAGCGGAATATCTTGAAAAATAAGCGAGTACCAACTTCGAATCTGGTGTGTGGGTGTATCTAGGCATAAGGAAGAACGCTATTGAAAATTGGGTCGCCACGTCAAACTGAAAGATGGCCGCCACCATA
Organism: Myxine glutinosa; assembly: GCF_964187855.1. Taxonomy (NCBI): domain Eukaryota; kingdom Metazoa; phylum Chordata; class Myxini; order Myxiniformes; family Myxinidae; genus Myxine; species Myxine glutinosa. The sequence continues at coordinate 780,367 of NC_136264.1, forward strand.
TATATTTCTGAACCTTGTGAGCGAAATAGCGTGAAAAATAAACGAACTACTAACGTCCAATCTGGTGTGTAGGTGTATCTACGCATAAGGAAGAACGCGATTGAAAATTGGGTCGCCACGTCAAAATCCAAGATGGCCACCGCCATGTATGTCTGAACCTGTGAGCGGAATATCTTGAAAACTAAACGTACTAACTTCTAATCTGGTGTGTGGGTGTATCTACGCATATGGAAGAACACTATTGAAAATTGGGTCGCCACGTCAAAATCCAAGATGGCCGCCTTGCGTCTTCCACGTTGTCAACTCACATCACTTCAACGACGGGGGACCTAGGCGTAACGCTTGTTATCAACTAAAATGTCTTGTTATAAACCAAAACGTCTTGTTATAAACCAAAACATCTTGTTATAAACCAAAAAGTCTTGTTATAAACCAAAACATCTTGTTGTAAACCAAAACGTCTTGTTATAAACCAAAATGTCTTGTTATAAACCAAAACGTCTCGTTATAAACCAAAACGTCTTGTTATAAACCAAAAAGTCTTGTTATAAACCAAAACATCTTGTTATAAACCAAAACGTGTTGTTATAAACCAAAACGTGTTGTTATAAACCAAAACGTCTTGTTATAAACCAAAATGCTTGTTATCAACTAAAACGTCTTGTTATCTTGTGTTGGGTCATTCATCACAAGTCGTGGTCATCACATTACATCACACAAAGTGGTCATACGAGTCCTCGACCAGACAAACTCGACTTGTGATGAACTACTCAAAGTGGTCATACCAGTCCTCGACCAGACAAAATCGACTTGTGATGAACTACTCAAAGTGGTCATACCAGTCCTCGACCAGACAAAATCGACTTGTGAGGAACTACTCAAAGTTGTCATACGAGTCCTCGACCAGACAAACTCGACTTGTGATGAACTACTCAAAGTGGTCATACGAGTCCTCCACCAGACAAACTCGACTTGTGATGAACTACTCAAAGTTGTCATAGGAGTCCTCGACCAGACAAACTCGACTTGTGATGAATTACTCAAAGTGGTCATACGAGTCCTCGACCAGACAAACTCGACTTGTGAAGAACTACTCAAAGTGGTCATACGATTCCTCGACCAGACTAAATCGACTTGTGATGAACTACTCAAAGTTGTCATACGAGTCCTCGACCAGACAAAATCGACTTGTGATGAACTACTCAAAGTGGTCATACGAGTCCTCGACCAGACAAACTCGACTTGTGATGAACTACTCAAAGTGGTCAAACGAGTCCTCGACCAGACAAAATCGACTTGTGATGAACTACTCAAAGTGGTCATACAAGTCCTCGACCAGACAAACTCGACTTGTGATGAACTACTCAAAGTCGTCATACGAGTCCTTGACCAGACAAACTCGACTTGTGAAGAACTACTCAAAGTGGTCATATGAGTCCTCGACCAGACAAACTCGACTTGTGATGAACTGTAGATGTTTCCTCGATTGTGTGTTTGCTTGCACTGAATTGTATTTCATATGTTGCAATGTCATGTGGATTTAACCTTAGAATGCATTACCCGGGACCAATTATGTACTATCGGGTCCAATGGACCCGGCTGCAAATAGAATGCCTTCAGGGTTCAGGTTAAGAGTTGTTGTTAGCTAACCTGGAACGAAGTTCGAAGAAGCTTATGCGATGGCGCGTTGTCCGTCCGTCCGGCCGTCCATTCGTCTGTCAGTCCGTAAACACTTGAAACTTCTCCGAAACCGCTAAAGGGATTGTGACCAAATTTGGCACAAAAGTTATTTGTTGGGTTGTGACTAAAGTTTGTTCACGGAATTTAAAAAAAAATGGGGGTCTAAGGGTGTTTACCGGGGTCAAAGTGGATCCAGGTTTGACCCCCCAAAATAGGAATTTGCTTTTTTCTCAGAAACTACAAACACTATTTCGATGAAACTTGACAACAACCTTCATCCCCCATGTTGTACCAAAGTATGTACACGGCACTAAGAAAATCAAAGTCTAAGAGGGTCCATGGGGGTCAAAGTGGGTCCAGGTTTGACCCCCCAAAATAGATATTTGCTTTCTTTTCTGAAACTACACACACAATTTTAATGAAACCTGACAACAACCTTCACCACCCGTGCTTTACCAAAGATTGTTCACGACATTAAAAAAAATTGGGGTCTTAGGTGGCATATGGTGTTGGGGGAGGAGGGTTTTGCCCCCAAAATAGTTATTTTTTTGTTTGTTTAAATTCTTATGATTATGTTCGTATGATTCTACATGCTGCCCTGTCTTCTAGCAACCATTGAAATTGGTTTAAAATACCCTTAATCCGTGCAGTATATTGTTTATTCCACCAGGTGAGCGCCAGGGGGTATTGCCCCTATGTTTTTTGTTTTGGACTGAGCTGCGTTTTGCAAGCGATCAATGCTTCCATTTATTTTATGCGTACATTTTGTTTATGATCAATACTTATATTTCTCTTTTTGCATTGGTTTGCGTTCCGTACTATTTGCTCGCATGTAACAGGAACCTGCAGTCAACTGCTCTTTTCCATCTTCAGGGGGAATGTCATGTATGTTTGAAGTGCCTGCAATTCAGAAGCTACTGCAGTGTTGTTGTTGTTGTTGTTGTTGGTGGTAATTATTGTTGCTGGTGGTTGGCCCAAGCGACCTGCAAAAATAAATGCACTTCTGGGAATCTACATGGCCCAACGCTGGAGCTGGAGTCCTGCTTGTATTGCAATTAATATCACGCTATTATCATTGATATTACGTTATTACGCTCGCCAGAGGAGAGGAATTGCATTTGGGTCCATTTGTTTGTCTGTCTGTCTGTCTGTTTGTCTGCACAGAATAAGTATGCTCTTCTCTGAAACCGTTGGTCCGATTGACAGGAAATTTTCACCATAGCTGTTCCTCCTGTAAAAAATTATAAATGATAACTATGACGTCATAGGTCACGTGGTAAAAACCGCAAAACCTTGCACTTCTAAATCTCCAAAAGCGCTGCGTATAAAGAATTGAGACATGGCTCATTGTAAAGATCTCTCCATAGGGAATAACATGCGTTAATGATGATGTCATAGGTTCCTCCATTATGACGTCATAATTGGACAAGTACAGAACTTCATCTGATCAGGATGAAATTTCTTGAACGCCATCTATAGAAATTGGTGGAGAAAATAAATAAATAATGATGTCATCGGTCACGTGGTTCGGTCGCCATATTTGTTTTATCACGTAAGCCTTAAAAACCTCTAAAAAACATTTTTCTCCGAAACTGCTGAACAGGTCGAGGCGAAACATTACATGCATGATTGCATACCTATGACGAACAAAAAGTTATGCGACCATGACGTCATAGGTCACACTGTTTGGCGGCTACGATTTTTTTTCGAATAAAACTTTAAAAAGCCACTCCTCCAGAACGGCTGAACAGATCGAATGGAAACTTCACACATATGTTCCCCATGCCTTGGAGATACCATGGTGTCCTTCAATAATTCATGTCACATGGTTTGGTGGCCATATTGGATTGAACAAAAACCTTTAAAAAAATTATATCTCTTGATCCGCTGCATTGATGTGAAACTTCAACATAATGCAATAGTCGTAAAGAGGAACAGGTGTTTAAAATTTCAACATGATTGGTCTTATGGTCTGGCAGCCAGAAGTTGTTATTGTTTGAAGAAGAAACTCCACTTTTTATCTTTTCCAACCATGTGAGTTTTCAATACATCTATTAATTATGTACTGTTTGAAGTCAGTGGCATTCTGTCAATTAATTACATACATCTATTAATTATGTACTATCGGAATGTATCTTTCGACACTTTGGACTGCTGAGACCCATTGGACCTTTGAAGAACCTTTAAGACCCCCCAAGACCCTTAATACCACATATACCCCCAAAATATCCTAAAGACCTTAAATACCATGAAGAACCAGAGGACCCCGAGGTCTCAAAAGAAACCGATGACCCCAAAATAACCAAAAGACCCCGAGGATTCGAAACACCCCAAAGATTCAAAACACCCCAATGACCCAAAATACCCATAGGACCTTGATGCCCCAAAAGATTCAGAGGATGCAAAAGACCCCGGGGACTCAAAAGACCCTGAGGACAGCCTCATTTTAAAAATAATTAAAATACAATACTGAATTCAGTTTCATAAAGAGGACGTAATGTGTCACGCGCGTCTGATGAAAGTGGGGTGATATAAAATAATGAATGACTACAAAAACACCCCACAAATATGTCGTGGCGAGGGTCTGCAGTCTCTGGAATGCTCTTTCTTGTTACTTTTATTTGAAGCAGCCTTGGAAAAACCCCATGATTGGCTCTCTTAACACAGATATACACCTTAACACGGATTTCACCCAAGGTGGAAAACCCCTTGAGGGGTGGGGAGGGAGGGGGGAGAGAAATGAAGTTGCTACAACCTCCATCGTGTGATCCTTCGTCCTCCTGTCAAGTTCGGTTAAGATCATCCTGTCAGCATTTGGATGATATTCAGAGAAGCCCAATTCAAATCAGACACATGTAGCCAATGGAACGATTGTCTTGTGGCTTTTGCAGTGGACTTCACATTACTCCATTTTCGTGCTTTGTCGTTTCTCTCTTGCCGATTGCAGATTCAGCAAGGACATGAAGGAAATGGTTGGTCGCACACCAAACCGCTATTGGAAGGTGACTCTGTGTGTGATCAGCCCCTGCATGCTGGCTCTTATATTCGTGGCCTACATTGTTCAACAAGCGTTGATGCCATTGACATATGATGCGTGGAACCCTTCATCGGTATTCCTCGCAGATCAGTTATTGAGCGTGTTTATTATTGTTCCCTGATTTGTGGTCAGTGTTGTTTCAATGTCTCCATCCTTTTGTGTTCACAGAAAGATTTCCCAAAGCAAGATAAATTGCAATACCCACCATGGATGATCTTCATCATCGTCCTGATCTCAGGGGCTGGTGGAGTGGTGTTTGTGGTTGCTGCGGTGTACCAGTATGCGCGAGGTCGTACCGAAAAACCGACCATTCCTTCGGTCTCTGACCTTATTAATCAAGGCAATAGTGCTGTGCAATCTGACCAGGACAAATAGCAAGGGACAGGGTGTCTCAAAAGTCGCGAATCATTGAAATTTTTTTGGTGTGGTGTGCAATTCGTGGGGACAATATTATAGGCCCCTATTTTTACGAAGTTCATGTTACAAGTGTGAGCGATCTCAGGGTGATTGAAGAGATTTTGGTTCATAATTTGGATGACATTCTAATTCTGCGATAGAGAAAAGTATTCTTTCAACAGGAAGGGGCTCCACCACATGATGCCACAATTATGCGAAATGTTTGGATGACACGATGCCTTTGAGGTGGCTAGGAGGTCGTGCACCTCATATAATGGTCCCCAACATAGTCCAGATTTAAGTTTTAAGGGGACACGTGAAATCAGCAGTTTTTACCACGAGACCAGGTACTATTGAAATGTTCAAAAACACCTGTGGCTATGATAAAATCTGTGTCAATGTTAAGAAACTCTTCGCTGATGAGAATATCAAACTCTGTGTAGTTGAAAAGAAAAACAGATTTTTTTAATAGGGAAAAATAAAATTAGGTGGCAAGAAACAAACTCTGAGGTCTCCTTATCTCTGCATTTGCGTAAATGCTGAAAAAATGCGGCTTTCCCTTTCCTAAGCATGGCTGTGATGACAAATCCATGGAGTAAGATCAAAAAAGTTTTTAAAATACAAGATCAAGGCTTGTGTAAGAGATAACGTTAATCACAAAAAAAAAACGGACACACAAAACACATATAATAAAGGGAGCGGGAGACAAGATGGGGAGAGAGAGGGAAGCACACAAGTACAACAGCAGAGAACAGGGACATCGGGAGATCTGTGGGAGGGAGAGGGCTTGGGGGGGAGGAGGCATGGAAAGGGGGGGGGGGGGATTACTGAGACATCCTGCCCTTTGTGCAGGGATAACAAGCGTCACAAGTTAGCGTTTGAGTTTCGCCACACGTGCCCACCTACCCCCAGAAAAAAGCAGCATTTTCGTTGGTTGGTTTCATTGAGATCCGTTAATCCGTTCTTACTTATACACGATGGACAGAAACACGGCTCCTTTTATAATATGGATATCCCGACGCTTCCAGACTAGAAACACCCTGCACATGAAATATTAACCATGGCAGAACAGCAACAATATCTGTTAACATGGAAGATTTATTTTTAGCCCTGCATTTTTTTTGAAAGCTGTATCTAGGCCAAGATTTGAAAAAGGTGAAAGATTGCTCTGGAATCACAAATAGCCTGAACCCGAACAAACAGACAAGGGGCAAGTATTTTGCACTGATGAACAGGTCTCACCGTATATATATATATATTCATATTTATAGATGTATTATATATATATATATATATATATGTATCTTCTATAATAATATAAAACGCATTATCCGTCCATCTGTCTCTTCCATAACTCCAAAACCATGAAACCTAGCGGCCCAAAACTTTGCATGCATACACCTGGACCTACAACAGATTGTAAGGATGAAAACTGGGTCTTTGGGTATGTTATAACTTATAACACTCTTTTTGAAGATGACTAACGAGGTGCTCATTAGAAAATAAAAAAAAACTTGATGTGGTGGTGTACCAATATGGCGGCCTACCATCTTGGTCAGCCCACTGCACCTTGCTGGGTTCTTAAGTCGCCATTTTGTTTTGGCCTACTCAAACGTGCCTTGCCTTGGAAACACGATCGATTATCATTTCATAATTGAAGCATATCATCAAAATCTGGATTCAGATATGAGGATTGGATGCTGTAGACTTTATAATGTCCAAATCTGGAGTGAAATATGGCAAAATTTACCATATCTAGCCATTGATGAATGCTATTCAGGCTGCTTTTGCAAGGCATAGCATTACAGTAGACAGAGCTCCCTTTTTGTTTTTAGTCACAAGGCCGTGGAAGTTTGGGTGTGTTATAACAGGCTTTTTAAAAATTTGTCTGCTCTCAGTGGTTTCCACATGATTTGCTGTTTGAACTCAATCTGTTTTTAAAATCCCTCGGCCATTTCAACCAGAAGCAATCAGCTTGCTATCGCTTGCCAAGCCATTTTGTTCCTTATCACCCATTTTGTTGGAGTGCTTAAGCCGCTCCCCTACCTTCCCCTCCCTCCTCTCATCCGCTCCTCTCCCTCCCTTCTCTCTTCCCCCCCCTCCCTTCTCTCTTCCCCCCCCTCCCTTCTCTCTTCCCCCCCCCTCCCCCCATTTCATATTCCCGTCAGGAAGCGACTCATTGTTACCCGGCAATGCTGGGTCCTTTTGCTAGTATATATATATAATATATAGTATATATATAAATATATATATGTAAGCTGCGCTTCACTTCCGTTGAACTTGGGGACGGTGAGTGAGCTTCAGCGTGGCTCTTCCTTTTGTAGGCCCCTATGCATTTTCTACACATATCACACATCTTACACACATATCACTATACATACTTGTCTGGCATACATGCCTGTTGTTTCTGTAGACTAAGAAGAAGACCTTTGTTGGTCGAAAGCTTGTCGAAAATTTAAGATCTACGTCCTGAAGCTACGTCCGCGTCTGATTTAATCTCCCGATTATATATTTAATGCAAATGAGACGCCCTGCTCGTACTGTGGAGTTTCTACTATTTCTCACAGTTATATATATATACTAGCTGAGGTACCCGGCTTCGCCCGGGTTGAATAAGAATAATACAAATATATGATGAAAAGAACATGTATATTTTAGAGCAATATCACAGTACATTTCCTACATGATGTTTTTTCAATTTTCAATTTCTCAAAACCTCTGAGTATACAACATTTCTGGTTTTCTTACTTGGTGCCAAGACATAAAGATTGCTTGGTTTTCCAACCCTCGAGCAGCCCACGTACAGCTGGCCATGGGCAAACACTTGTTCTGTGAAGTTCAGGCCTACAACCTTCATTGATTGCCCCTGCGCCCTGTTGATGGACATAGCAAAACATAGCCTGATGGGGAACTGAATCCTCTTGAAGGAGAATGGAAGGTCAGGTGGAATAAGTGGTATCCTTGGAATGAATACTTTCTCTCCTCTGTATTGTCCTGAGAGGATGGTTGCCTCTAGGACATGCGGCATCATTTGCTGGGTTGTCAATCGTGTTCCATTACACAGCTTTGGTGGATGAAGATTCCTTAGAAGCATGATTGGTGCTCCCACCTTGAGAATCAACCTGTGTGTTGGGAGTCCTTGAGGCTGACGACTGTTGAGAAACTCAGTTGGGAGGTTTACTGCCTGATCTTCATGTCACTTTGGCAAGAGAATCATAATTTCTTTCATGACCGGGCAGCGAACGTCATTATGTGCGACATTACGTCACTCCTACGGACGTGAAAACATTTGTTTTCCTTAAAAATATATTTGAAATAAATAAAATAGTACATAAATTAACAATAAAAGAAGCTAAAAAACAATTTAAAATACAATAAAAAGCACATTTAAAATATATAAATATGTACGTGCAGTATACTGTACGTACGCGCAGCTGCTGATTCTCATTCAAAACAGGCGACGTACAGTATTCCTTTACTGTGTCTGTGTTAGCCATGGGTCCGAAGAAGGATAATGCTAGTGTTTCCAAGCGTAATGTGGTTACGATGGACGATAAGGTAAATCTGATTAAAAGGTATGGAAAAGGTGGAAAAGTGTCGGTGATAGCGCATAGACCTTATCACGAATCGGAACCGCAATGCGTCATGGGATCGGAAAGGGGCAATAGCGCCGCCACAAACTACACCATGGAATTGCAGCTGGCCCGGTTTTTTAAACCATTGATATTAAAATAAAACGTAGCCTATAACCACCGGAATTTTATGCTGATTCCGAATCTGTGTCTAAAACTTTTCTCCCGATGTGTAGTTCTTGAGTTATAAGCGGACAGCCAGACAGACACACACACAGACACTCCTCCTTTATTTATATAGATATTATTCACAAGCATTGATTAGAAGGAAACAAATTTTGTAGTTTGAGCACTGGACAAAAATTCCGCATCACCTCCTATATGAACTGCAAATCCACATGGGTCATATGCCTAATCACTTGCCAAAAGTGCAACAAACAATATGTTGGAAAAACTGAGAATACACTCTACACACGATTTAATAACACCCGGTCAGAAATTAATAACTTCCACACCAGTCAGGGCAAATCTCTACCTTACACGATACACTTTAATCAACCGGATCACTCTATAAATGACATTCAAATCTCTGCCATTGAATCAATCACAAATCGATCACACACCACGATTCTGAAACGTGAGTCCTTTTGGATACATAAACTTCGGACAAAAATCCCTCATGGCATAAATTTTGATGATTAAAGAATGTTCCAACATCAACCCAATCAAATCATTAACCGTAACCCATTCATTCACCAATTCATTCACTCATTCTTTCATTCTACCTTCATATGTCATTTATATAAATATATTATATGAATATAAATGGTATATGAATATATGCTTGTGTGTTTATGTATGTATACACACAACACAACAACATGCATTTTAAGGCCATTTTCCCTGCGAGAGCGGGGGTTAGCCTTGTGGTCCCCGTGACAATATTCTCCATCTTGCCCTATTTTCTGCATCTCTCCTTGTTAACCCCCTTGCCCACATTTCTTCTTCCACCATCTTTAGCCAAGTCTTTCTCGGTCTTCCCCGTCCTCTACTTCCTTCTACATTCATTTCCATCACTCTTCTCACCCAGTCACTTTCATCCTTCCTCAACACATGACCAAACCATCTCAACCTGTTCCTCTTCACAGCATCAATCACAGGCTCTATTCCCATCATCTTTCGCAATTCATCATTTGTCTTCCTCTCGCTCAACGATACTCCGCACATCCATCGAACCATTCGCATTTCCACCCTTTCCAACCTTCGTTGCTGCTCCACGTTCATTACCCATGTCTCGCTCCCATAAATCATAACACTTCTCACACATGCAGCATACACCTTTCCCTTCAGCTTCAACGACACTCCCCTCCTCATCAGCATGCCACTCAGTTCCCGAAACTTCTTCCATGCACATCTCACTCGAGCAACCGTTGCCGAGTCTGATCCACCTTCTCCATTCAGCATGTCTCCGAGGTAGCAAAATGTTTTCACACCTTCCAGCTTCACGCCGTCTCCAAGATCCAACTCAACATTTCCTCCAAGTGCAGCTCCCTCTGTGCACACCTTACATTTGAATGTAGGTGCCACACTGGTTAATGACCCTCTCAGACCACTACATTTTTGATGAACCCACTCAGCGCACATTGTACATTGAATGGAGTTCACTCCGTCACCCTTCCTACACACAGCACAGGGCCACTTCCCAGTTCTTTCCACCTCACCACATGCTTTACCACTTGCCATCACCTTCGTCTTTCCGATATTCACCTTCAGACCTTTTGTCTCCATACATTCCTTCCACTTGTTCATCTTTTCCTTCAGTCCATCCATACTTTCCGCAATCAACACCAGATCATCTGCATACAACTCCCACGGTAAACCCTCCTTTACGTTCTGAGCCAGCACCTCCATCACAGCTACATATAGTAGTGGACTTAGTACCGACCCCTGATGCACTCCCACCTTCACCTCAAACTCACCACTGTTCCAGTCCTTCGTCCTTACAGCTGTGCACGCTCTTTTGTACATTGCCATCACTACTCTGATCAACCATTCCTCCACTCCTAACTTCCTCATTGCCCATGTCAATACTTTGCATGGAACCCTATCGAATGCTTTCTCCAGATCAACAAACCCAAGAAACAACTTCTTCCTCTTCTCCATGTACTTCTCCTGCAACTGCCTCACAATAAAAAGCGCGTCTGTCGTTCCTCTTCCTGGCATAAATCCAAACTGCATTTCGTCGATCTTCACTTTTTTCCTTATCCTCCTCTCCAACACCCTTTCCAATACCTTCATTCCATGCTCCAATAACTTTATCGCTCGGTACGAGCCACACTCCAGAGGGTCACCTTTCCCCTTGTATAGAGGGACGAGGGTACTCAGTTCCCAAGCCACTGGAATGCGGCCTTCTTTCACCGCCAGATTACAGATCTCTGTTATTCTCTTCACACCCCAACTTCCTGCTGCCTTCAACATATCTCCCACAACTCCCGTCAGCCCTCCCGCTTTTCTACTCTTCATTGCTTTTATCGCTTCCTCAACTTCATTCTCAGTTATCTTCTCTGCCGGTCCTAAAACTGGGTTACTCTCTATGTTGCCATCCCATTCATTCTCTGTATTCAACAGCATTTCCATATATCTTTTCCATCTTCCTTTAATTCCATCTGGGTCCACAACGATTTGTCCCACTTCATCCTTCAAGCAACTCACCCCCATCACATCACACCTCTCTTTCGCTATCTGCTTTGCAATCCTGAATACTGCTCTCTGACCCTCTTCCGAATCCAAGCGTTCTCCGAACATTTTCCTACATGCATCCTGCGCCTTTGCCACCTCTTTCTTTGCAGCCTTCTTGGCTGCCTTATAACTTTCATGCTCTGCTGTTTCTGCTCCCGTACCCTTCGCCTTCTGCCACTCCTTGAACTTCTTCCTCTTCTCGTCAATCCTCTTTCCAACTTCATCATCCCACCACCATGTTTCTGAGTGCCTCGGTGGTCCTTTTGTCCATCCACATACCTCACCAACGGCTCCCAAGAGACTATCTTTCATTGACATCCAAACACTTTCAAGCTCAACCACATCATCCTCTACCCTACTCAGCCTCTCTTTTAATGCCTCCCTTACTGTCACCTCTTTCAACCTCCACACCTTCATTCTCGGTTGGCACTTTACCCGCCGAGCTCTCCTCGCACCTTTCACCCTTATGTCGCAGACAACCAAGTGGTGCTGTGAAACAGCCTCCTCCCCCGGGATCACCTTTGTGTCCCGGAGGTGCCCCCTATCTCGCCTATGCACCATCAGGTAGTCAACGGTTGTCGTCGACCCACCTGATGTGTATGTAACAAGCTTATTATCCTCTTTCTGGAACTGAGTATTACAAATCAACAAATCAGCTCCATCAGCAAACTCCAAAATCCTTTCACCTTCTCCATTTCTCACACCATATCCGTAACCCCCATGAACTCCCTCAAAACCATCCATACTCCTTCCCACATGTCCATTTAGGTCTTCTCCTACCACAACAACTTCCTCATCTTTCACGTTTTCCATCAGCTTCTCTATCGCACACCAGAACTTGTCCTTCTCTTCATCGCTCCGACCAACCTGCGGAGTATATCCCGAGATGTCGTTCACCAAGAGCTTTCCAATCATCATTTTCACCATCATCAACCTATCACTCACTCTAGTCACACTCACCACACTGTCTACAAACTCCTCAGAAAACAGGACACCAACACCATTCACGCCCTCCAGGCACCCTTGCCACACAAACTTGTATTTCTGTCCCTGCCTAACCTTCACCATTCTCACACCACTTCCCTTCCATCTCGTCTCTTGCACACAACATATGTCCACTCTTCTTCTGACCAATACTTCCACCACTTCTCCTGATCTCCCTGTCATTGTCCCTACATTCCATGTCCCAAACCTCATAAACCGATCTCCAAGTCGGGCTGTACCCTGCCCATTTGTAGTTGTAATTGTCATGGTTCTCTTTTTGAGGCAATGTTTTTATGGCCGGATGCCCTTCCTGACGCCAACCCTCTTAGTCGTCTCTTACGACACGCAGGGATACGGTGTACCTATTCTAAATCCAGGGTACACACTGGGAACTCTGTTTATGTATGTATGTATCTCTATATTTGTATATGCACGTGCACCGAACTGTAACGCGACCGGTAACTGTAAGCTGCGCTTCACTTCCGTTTAACTTGGGGACGGTGAGTGAGCTTCAGCGTGGCTCTTCCTTTTGTATGCATTTTCTACACATATCACACATCTTCCTATACATACTTGTCTGACATACATGCCTGTTGTTTCTGTAGACTAAGAAGAAGACCTTTGTTGGTCGAAAGCTTGTCGACAATGAAAGATCGACGTCCTGAAGCTACGTCCGCATCTGATTTAATCTCCCGATTATTTATATATATATATATATATATATATATATATATATATATATATATATATATATATATATACATATACACTATATATATATATATATATATATATATATATATATATATATATATATATATATATATATATATATATATATATATATATATATATATATTGTCGTGTGGATGGCTCTCAGTTAAGACAGAGCGTCCACGGATGGAATCGAGCTTAACGAGGAGACAATCAATTCAATGGCGGATCATACACGAGAAGGGGGGTTTGGGGGAAATGCCGAGGCTTACCTTCCCGGCCCCGACGATGTATTCTCCCTGTGGAAATTAACCCGACCCGAGACGGAGGTAAAATGTACAAGAAATAAATATTTATTACGTAACCCGAGAACAATGAAACGCGACGATAAAACCTAAACCCCTCTAATGGAGCGCTCCCACACTTCACTTCAAATACACAACACAGGAAGAATGAATCAAATAAAACGTTGTTTGTGGATGCGTCCTATCTGTCTGGATGTGTGATGTCGGTCAGGCTCTGTCCGGCTCAGATGTTGGCGCGAAGCAGGCCACGGTGCGCCCTTGTCCACTCGGCCTCGATAAGGCCCCCTTTGCACACTGCTAGGCCACCGAGCCACTCGCTCGCCCCAGTCGCGCCCACTCCAGCGGCAAGCCTCGCTCGCACGTGAATGCCGGCGAGGTCCCATGCGTGAACGCTGGGCAAGAGGATCGTCGGCGCTCCAACGTCCTCCGTAATGCAGGCAATTTGCGGTTCACAAAGGAAACGTCCAACCGGGAACGAAAGGCAAAAGCAGAAGGGAGGTCCGGGCAGGGAAGAAACCAAAGCGAGATGGGCCAACTCAATCGGACAGCCCAGAGCAAGAGGGCCAAGGGAAGAGCTAAGTGGATGCGAAGACAGGCAGAGATGAAGAGAGAAAATGTCGGTGTCCCAGTTGTTTTACTGATCGTCTCTCTGACGTCACTGGCGCTTCCTCCTCCAACCAGTGCGTGCGTCGCTTCCAGCCTTCCCGAATCTTCTGATCTCATCCGTCCCCTTCCATTGGCCGAGCGCTTGGCGCCCTGTTCCCATGCCATTGGTCGGTGGCCAATCACAAGTCCTTCTTTACTCTCCAATCGGTGCTCTTGGTGTTGCTCGCCCCTCCCCCTCCTGTCAATCAAGAGTCCATCTGGGCGTGGCTATTGCCTGCCTTGCACGATGTCTTCTTGCCATGGCGCCGTTGTACGCGGCCGCTTCCTGCTTGTCTTTCCAGTCAGTCCTTATGGCGGTGGGGGGTTAATTAATGTGGTGCGCTATTGGGCCTAGCTAATGTCTATGTGATGTATTGCCATAAGGGACACCGGGATGTTCACAGAGGGAACGACATACAATGGAATTAGCATAATCCCTGTGCTAGTTAACAAGCCCCGCCCCCTTGTGGCGGGGACACATACCCAACTTATCCGACATCCGGTCTAGACAGGTCTTCTACTTATTTACATCGAGATGGTTCTAGCTACCCACGACAACCGGGACATGATACCTATACAGATCTACCTAAATCTATATATGCCATACCCACCGACATAACAATATAACAATATAGATAACAATATATATATATATATAATATATATAAAATTTGACCTCCAATGCACTTCCACAAACACATATACATACACTCACATCCGGGGTCTTCCGAGCAGACATTAGGCATCGGCCATTATAAAGATTGCAGTGTTAGTGTGAGAAATCTCTGAGGATATCCTGAAGACTCAATAGCTCAGTGGGTTGTCACCACGTAAGTGATGAGGTCTGTGGGTTCGAGTCCCGGGTTGTCAGAATTTTTTCACACGAGCCCCATACAGTAATTTATTCCTGATTATTAAATTTATGTATATCTATCCACTTATATATTTTATATATATATTTGTATGTCTTTAATACATATATATATAGCAAGACCTGTTCAACAGTGCAAAATACCTACCCCTTGTCTGTATATATTTTCACGGGATTTCCATAAACGCTTAAGGGTATAACACTTATTATCATCGGAAAAATCAAATCTCTTTATGTATAATCAATGATCAGTGTGATCCCCTTTTTGCCTTGAGGACTGTCAGCTCCACCTGGGAATGATTTAAGAAGTTTATGGATTATGTTTGTCAATCTTTTCCCTTGCCTTCAGTGTTGTGATGCACTCCAGAGCATAGTCTGACTGCTCACGTACATTTTATCTCTCAAATGTATTCACCTTTCATTTATTTTGTTAAGACAACAAGAATATATGTTACAACAAGAATATATTGTGATTCAATAATAACGACTGTATCATAAATAAAAGAATATGGATACGCATCTTCAATATTATCATGATTTGAGAAAGATTGGCATTGATTTAATGGTCTCATACTATTGCACCCCACTGTATCTGAATCCACTCATTGCATCTTGTACATGTTCTTCATATTCCTCGCTTATACTTCATATTACTTCATATTCATATATTCATATTCATTCATCATATTCCTCACTAATTTCCAAATAGTTTTGGTGTTATTTATTTGTGAGGAAGATAAAACGATGAGTGTTGGATCCGATTATTAGATTATATATATATATTTTTTTTTTTAGACAAGAAACATTGACATGCAGTTATTTACATATTTCAAGCAATGTCCATGTATGAGTACAATTTATTCAAAAATAGCAATATTTTACACTCCACCTGGGAATGATTTAAGAAGTTTATGGATTATGTTTGTCAATCTTTTCCCTTGCCTTCAGTGTTGTGATGCACTCCAGAGCATAGTCTGACTGCTCACGTACATTTTATCTCTCAAATGTATTCACCTTTCATTTATTTTGTTAAGACAACAAGAATATATGTTACAACAAGAATATATTGTGATTCAAAGAATTTGTCAGCAAATACATTATACATAAATAGGCTCTATCATGACTTTACTGTTTCAATCTCACTTTTCTTTCTTCTCCAATATTCCTGCCCTTGTTTTCTCACATCTTACCTCCTGCCTCCCCCACTTTGGAAATCACCTTCGACTTATCTCCTGCAATGTAAACAAGAAAGAGCAGATTGCAAACCCTCACCAAGTGTATTTAGTATTTTTTGAGGTTTTTGGGCCAAAACAAATATGGCGGCCGAACCACATGACCGATGACGTCATTATTTTTTTTCTCCACCAATTTATCCCTAAATGACAACAAATTTCATCGTGATAGGATGAAGTTTTGTACTTGTCGAATTATGGTCATAATGGAGGCACCGATGACACCTCATTAAGATATGTTTGTCCACATGGAGAGTTCTTTGCAATGAGCCATGTCTCACTTCTTTATATGCAGCACTTTCGGAGATATAGAGGTGGAAAGCTTTTCGGTTTTTCCAAGATGGCGCCCACACCGCGTGACCGATGATGTCATAATTATCAATAAAAATTCTATAGGTGGAGGTGCACCTATGGTGAAAATTTCCTGTCAATCAGACCAACAGTTGCAGAGAAAATCATATTTTATTCTGTGCAGACAAACAAACAAGACGTCATGCAGAGCATGATACTTGCAAAATCCAACCCCCACCCCCCCCAAAAGGTTGCCATTAATGCAGCAAATTGTCTATTTAATCAAGATTAAAATTGACAATCTTGATCAAAGCTCGGGTCAATAGGATGAAAAGTGAAAAAAAAAGAAAAGTGATTCTTTAGATGAAAATTGATGATTTTTTAGATAAAATTTGATGATTTTAGAAGTTTGACCTTTGACCGTAAAAGTTAGTTTCCCAATTTAGTGACAATATACAAATGCTTTTCAACTTTCAAGTCAATCGGATGAAAAATAGCGATTTTATACATTTGACCTCCAGATGACCTTTGACCTCAAAATAAATAGGCTTCTCAATTGTGACGAACTCTACAACTTGGAGAAGTTTCATGATGATCGGTTTAGAATTGTGACCTGTAGGTGAGTGACAGACAAACAGAATAAATGCAACCGACCAATATACTTGAAAAATCTTCGATTTTGCAAGTAACAAACAATGGACTCAAATGCAATACCCTCTCCTCGGTTGAGGGAAAAAAGTAGAGATGGAGGTGAGCAAGATAATTCAAGATATAGATAGATATCTGAGACAATGGTTTCGAGAAAAATTGTGGATACTTTTTCATTTAGATATTGGCCGAACTATAAGAGATACATTGCATCGGGAAATTACCGAAGGGGTCAAGGGAACAAACCTGGAAGTTTATGTGCGAGCATATTTGTATGGTCTGGAGATGATGGCATCGACATAGAATCAGTAGCGAAGACTGTGGTACACAAAACAGCATTCGGGTCAGAAGCATGTGTTTGCATGTAACGGGTATATACAACTGGTTTTGATGAAAAGAGATCAGATTCGAATAACATCTGACAAGGAAAGAGATAATCTGGCAGATTATGTTGAAGGGATAGTGGAAGACAGGTAAGTAAAAACAAAGAAATGCATGGTATATTGCAAAGGGATGGGAGGCTAAGGATATACTGGAAAGACAAAGGAGATTGAGGGGAATACTACAGTCGTGACCTAAAATATTGCCACCCTTGCACTTTTTTCAAATAATCCACCATTTCTTCCAGAAAATTGTTGAAATTTTAAAAATCTTTTGGTATCCACATTTGTATTTCTTTAGTTTGCAGTGGAACAAAACTAACTAGAACAATGCGAGTGTGTCGCCAATATGCCTCCGTATAGTCCCACAATGAGTAGCTGCAATCACTCTGCATATGTATGGGTCGGGGATCACGTTTGTGAAGTTTCGTGTTGATTGGATTAGGTTCGTTTTTCTATCCAAGATGGCTGCCAAACCATGTGACCTATGACATCATTTTCAAACTATATGCAATAGTGCTGTTAGATATTTGTCAAATTTCACATCAATAGGGTGAGCGGTTTCAGAGATATAATTATTTAATATTTTCCTTCAATCCAATATGGCTGCCAAACCATGTGACCTATTATGTCATAAATTTAATATTTCAATACAAATGGGTCATAGATCATGTGCATGCAATTTCAGATTTTTAGGATAACGAATAATTCGATTAAAACATTTTTGGCTGGTATACCACTTCACCTATGATGTCATCATTATCATGCTTTTGTTCCCCATTGGGAGTACTTGACAATGTGCCAAGTTTCAAATTTTTCCATTCAGCGGTTTCCAAGAAATAACTTTTTTTTTATTTACGTTTAATCCAAGATGGCTGCCATACCATGTCACCTATGACATCATAATTATCATAAAAATATTCTGCATGGGTATCACGTTGCCTACCCTGAAAGTTTCGTCTCAATCGGACATGTGGTTGCTGAGAAAAACGAGGTTTAGCCCGTAAGTACGGACGATCGGGCAACCCCAAAACATAATGCCTCTGGCGACTGTTGGCAGAGGCATAAAAAAGCTGAAAAAAATCACTAAATCTTAGCTTATTCCACACAGAAATCCTAAAATGGCCTGGACAATATTATTGGCACCTTTTATAAGTTGTTAGAAATAATTACATTTCAAGCAGGTGATTCTCCTTTACTTTGAAATTGAACTTACCTGTGATGAGTTGCAGGTGCCTGCAATATAAAAATGACTCATTCAACCAGTTTGAATCGAGAAAAGGAGTCATTCTGCTGTTTTGTGTCACTGTGTGCACCGTAATCAGCATGGAGAAAAGAAAGAAACGCAGAGAATTGTCTGAGGAGGTCAGACACAAGATTGTAGCCAAGCATGGACAACCTCAAGGCTACAAGTCCATCTCCAGAGACCTTGATGTTCCTGTGTCCACCGTACGCAATGTTATCAGGAAGTTTAAGGCCCATGGCACTGTAGCTAACCTCCCTGGATGTGGCCGCAAGAGAAAACTTGATCGTAGATTGCAGCGAAAGATTGTTCGAATGGCGGAGAAAGCACGTCGATCAACTGACAGATTCAAGCTGACATTCAGACACAAGGTACGACAGTTTCAACTCGCACCATCCATCGCCAACTCAATGAAAGGGGTTTCTATGGTAGGAGACCCAGGAGGACCCCACTGCTAAGCGAGAGACATAAGAAAGCCCCACTTGAGTTTTCCAAAACACACCTGAACAAGCCAAAATCCTTCTGTAAGAATGTCCTGTGGACAGATGAGACCAAATTAGAGATTTTTGGAAAGCACATCATCTCTATGTTTACAGAAAACAAAATGAAGCCTTCAAAGAAAAGAACACCTTCAATACAGTCAAACATGGAGGAGGTTCAGTGATGTTTTGGGGTCGCTGTGCTGCCTCTGGTTGTGGGTGCCTTGAATGTGTGCATGGCATCATGAAATCTGGAGATTACCAAGGCATTTTGGAGCGCAATGTTCAACCCAGTGTCAGAAAGCTGGGCCTCCGTCGAAGGTCATGGGTCTTGCAGCAGGACAATGACCCAAACACACTTCAAAAAGCACCCAGGAATGGTTCAAGACAAAACGCTGGAATGTTCTGAAGTGGCCAGCAATGAGTCAGATCTAAATCCTATTGAACACCTGTGGGGAGATCTGAAAACAGCAGTTGGGAGAAGGCACCCTTCGAATCTGGGAGAACTGGAGCAGTTTGCACAAGAAGAGTGGGACAAACTGTCAGTAGAGTGGTGTAGGAAGCTCATGACTGCAGTTATATAAGTTCTACCGATTATTAAGTTTCGGGTGTCAATAATTTTGTCAGTGCCATTTATATTTATTTTCTGATTTTAAAGGATATATTAAGTTCTGAATCAAAAACAAAGGTTCTGTAATATTAACAGTGAAATAAAGAATTGTGGAGACAAAATACTTTCGTCAATTTCAACTTATTTTCAGAGAAAATTGTGAGTTATTTGAAAAAAGTACAAGGGTGCCAATATTTTTGGCCACGACTGTACATGGAGAAAAGGAAAAGGAAGAAGAGGATGTATAAGAAACAAAAATGATGTGAAGGATGATGGAGAAAGGTCTTTGGGTCGGTGATGACTATACATCGGATTTTTATGTGAAAAAATAAAAAATATTTTTTCACATAAAACGGCTTTTTTGTGCGCAAAAAAATTATTTTGCTATTTTCGGAGGAAAAAAATATTTCGCCCTTTTTCGGGAAAAATAAAATAAAATGCCCTTTTTGGTCGAAAATGTCTGGCAACGCTAAAAAAAATTAGGGAATTTTTCGAAATTTTTAACTGCGATCGAAATTTTTAACTGCGATCGATCTCAAAAACAAAACGTTGCGTCCACTTGCGTGCGTTGCGTCCCCAGCGTGTACAGCAGTGAGGCGGTGTACTACAGTGAGAGAGTGTACACAAAGTGTGAACAAGTCTCCTATCAAGATGAGTGCTGCTCTTCGTGACAAGTGGCTGAAGGAATTCAACGCTGGCGGCGATGGGGCCACCTTCAAGTACGTGTCGAGTGACATGGCTTTCTGTCGAGCTTGTGAAAAGACTTTCTGGGCGAAGCAGAAGTCTGAGCTGGCCCAACATGTCCGAGGAGACCGCCACAAGAGCAACTTGGCCTTGAAGAAGAAGAGGACGGTCACGCAAGCCACCATGGAGGACTTTGGTGGCGGAAAGAGGCACAAGTGCGACGTCGTGGCTCAGGAGCTGTGCCAGGCCATGCTGGCCGCTGGCATCCCATGGTCGAAATTGGAAAACCCTGCCCTCCGGTCGTTCCTGGAGAAGCACATCACTCTCCAGATCCCCGATGAAAGCTGGATTCGAAAGCACTACCTCGACAAGTGCTACGACGAGGCCTTGGCGGGGATCCGTGCCGACCTCGGACAGCAGCCCATCTGGCTGTCCGTCGACGAGACGACCGATTCGGCAGGTCGATATGTGGCCAACATCATCGCGGGACGCTTGTCCAAGGAGGGGTACTTTCGTCCCCACCTCGTCCAGTGCATGTTTCTGGAGAAGACCAACTCCGGGGAGATCGTGCGTGCAGTCAATGACACGCTGCGCTATCTTTGGCCTGATTTCAAGCCGGAGTGCCTCAAGGTCCTCGTCAGCGACGCCGCGGCCTATATGATCAAGGCCGGCCATGCCCTGAAGGAACTCTTCCCGGACTTGCTGCATGTGACTTGCGTTGCCCACGCGCTCCACCGTGTCTGCGAGACAGTCCGAGAAATGTTCAAGGACGTCAACGACCTGATTGCCACGACGAAGAAGGTGTTCGTCAAAGCCCCGTCGCGTGTTGTCTTTTGGAAGGAGCAGCAGCCCAATCTTTCTCTCCCCCCGGAGCCCATTCTGACTCGGTGGGGGACGTGGATCGACGCCGCGATGTTTTATGCCGAGCACTTCGAGGCCGTCAAGGACATTGTGGACCAGCTGAACGATGACGACGCGATGGCAATCCGGAGTGCCAAGGACCTGTTCGGAAAGGCGGACATCAAGCTCAGTTTGGTCTTCTTAAATGCCCACGTGTCGTTCATCCCGAAGATCCTAAGCAGCTGGAGGAGGCCGGCATGGAGCTGGCCAAGGCCTTCCAGCTCCTTGATCAGGCCAAGGAGGAGCTCGAAAAGATCCGAGGCTGCCGTAAGGAGCTCCTGCTCACCAAGTTCAAGGCGGTGCTGCAGCGCAATCCCGACATTGGTGTGCTGAGGACAGTGGCTTTGATCCTGGATGGAGATCAGCACGGATCTGAGGTTGGTGTGCCGGCTGGAGTCAAGCTTGCTGACATCCCCCTCTTGAGGTACTGCCCCATCGTCAGCGTCGACGTGGAAAGGTCCTTCTCCGTCTACAGAAACGTCCTCACCGACCGCCGACACCGCCTCACCAAGGAGAACATTACCAAGATAATGATTTCAAACACCTACTTTAATCGTTCCTAAAAGGGTCTTGTCAATTTCTTCTAGTCCTCTACTTATCAAACAATGCGGTTGCAATAAAGGTACCTGAACGTCATTTTTTACCTGTTTACTAGCCCAGAGTGCTTAATGTTGTGCAGGAAAAAGCTTACCAGTTTTTGTTCTTTTTTTGACTGATTTCTGAAAAACCTGGTAATAATAAAAAATGAATAAAACGGGGGAAAAAAATATTTCGGGATTTTTTCACATAAAAAAAAAAAAATTCCGCTTTTCAAAACATAAAAGGCCTATTTTCTTAACATAAAAATCCGTAGTCTACTGATGACAGACAAAGGTGATGTAATGCATGCAAAGAGGAGGGTTTAAGACTAAGAATGTGGAAGCAACAACAACGTAACACAAGTACAATATTCCTGGATGCATTTTCAGTGTATCAGGAATTTCTTAATCACTCTTTCCAACTTAAAGACAAAATTTGACAACTTCCTGCAGTCATCGGTCACGAAGAAATCTGACATTTTGAAAAATCAAATCATCTTGATCTTGAAGATGAAGATGAAGAAAATCATATTGAAGGGATGAAGCAATGATGCTGAATGAATTGAAATCACATCCTAACAGATGCACACGATTACACGGAAGTTGATTAGGTCAAATAAATAACCTCACCCAAAGTTTGGGAAATCTTTTATTGCACTTTGTACAAATACGCTTGAATACAGGTTACATGGATATTTTATAACCATTCACGTTTTGTCGGTTCATCTGTCCATTGCTCCTATATATTTTGGTATACAATATCTCGTATCATGGGAAAGCAAGGCGATAGAGGGAAGAACGTAAAGCACCGAGTGGGCGGTGGGACTACAGGTGGACTCAACAAGGGGATGAATGAACAGGATGGTGAGAGAGAGAACACAGAACCATACAAATAGATGCAGCAGAAGGTTGGAGAAGCTTGATAAGGTTAGAAAAGACCAAAGGTGAGCGTGGTGGGGATTGCTGCAAGAAGTGTATGTGACCTGGGACTAAGAGGGGATGTCACGATGAAATAGCAGGGGCAGCAAGTCCTGATGAGAGGTGGAAGCAGTCACCAACCTGTCTGCGATGAGAGTAGGCAGGCCCTGTTCTTTTGCTGCTTTGTGAGAGGTCGACGATGTGGAAGCTTGGTTATATTGGAGCTTCGATTATATGGTCTGCCCAGCAGAGGTCATAGATGAGGTGAGGCTTCGAAGCTTCAAATACTAAACTTCTTCCAATGATTGTGGAAATACACAGGTCAGTTTGCTTGGCAATCCTTCAGGAAAGACAGGGTTAGAATAAGACATTTGCCTTGTTTGAAAGACATGTTCCTCGTACAAGACAGGTAGAGAGAGAACGCCCCTGCTGGCGACCTGTTGGTGGGACATGGAGTAGTATGGTGTAATGTGGAATTAACAGAGAATAAAATATCGCTTTTCAGAGCATTAGATGTCATCAATGGATACAAGGAACATGTGTGGGCCTAAGACACTGCTTATGGGGAAAGTGGATGAGAGGGTTCCAGGATTCCACTGAGAGCTTCCTCCACGCTGGCTGAACACATGGAGGGAGTCAGTAAGCCAGGAAAGAACATGGAACATGTCCAGAAACACAGACCTGACCTTGGAAATATCAACATAAACCAATTAGATTGAAAACAATTCTAGATAGAAAAACACAAATCACGTTTATTTGAGTGTTTGTGCTCAATTCCTATTTATTTATTCCTTCATCATAAGCTATACATGTTGCAACATAATATATAGGATTCATTATTTTGGTTTAGGGTCACTATGTGTATTTTAAGACAATCATGGGGAACAAAGAAAATTCACAAAATTCTCCACCAAGTTTGACAACAGAATCCACGCAATATTGAATGAAAACATTTGCTTATCTGAATGTACAATGTCCTCTTCAGAACACCTTGTGGAAATAATAATAATAACATCATCAATTAGGCCGATACATAACACTCGGTGTTTACTGCACAGGCCTCGTGTATCATTCGCGTTTCAGGATGGATTACCAATCCTCTGTTCATGCTCGAGCATGTTTGGACAAACCCAAACTTCCAGGTACCTTATATATTCTAGCAGCTGTACATATAAACATCTTTTGCATACAAGTATTGATATCAAATTTTCTTGCAACTTCAACGTCGCATTTCACATGCTCAAACAGGCGTCATCACATTCCTTATTGTTGCATTTTAAATCTCCAATTGTGCATCAAATTTGACTCGCACTTCATCTATATAAGGCAGAGTAATGCACGTACCACAGGTAAATCATTTGAGTGAATTGGTATTTGAAAGGTTGGTCAAGAAGTTTCATTTTAAAAATTTTTTTTTTTAAATCACTATCAGGAGTTTCCTGCTTTAATGTGCTGAAAAACAAGATGGCGGCAACTAAGTTCAGATAAGAACAGGGCTCCGACAAACAATTAGACGTTCAAGCTGAAACATCAAACTTCTTGATATTTAAAGTTGATGAGCTGCATAGTATGGTGATGACAGGACACAAATTCTCATATGTAACATCTAATAAATAAATAAAAATATCTAAGAGCACAAAATGGAACGAACGGTTTTTGATTCCGGAAATTAGGCTGCGCAGGATGAAGTCGTACGGTGTTGATGTACACCACCTAGAGAGTAGTGAAGGCATACAAAAGTTTCCATCTCAATGGGACAGGTACATGTCCGAGGTTGTAGAATACCTTGAAAGGTTGTATCGTTTTTGCACTATATAAACAAGCTTCATTGTGGGTAAAAACAAAAGCTCAGGTCAAATTTGTAGCAGCCGTGTGTGTTGTACACCGCACCTTTCCTATGCCATCTCCAGGCATTGCAAATCGTCATTGCCGGGCACCGAAGGGGGCTCGGCAGTGACGCACGCTGAAAGGGAGGACTCAGTTTTCACTCTGGTTGTTTGTTTGTTTTCTTGTTTGTTTTCTTTTTTGTTTGTTTTCTTGTTTGTTTTCTTGCTTTCTTGTTTGTTTGTTTGTCCGGGCGATATCACAGCCATCCTTTGAGCTAGGAAGCTGAAATTTCGGCACAATCGTGAGCCAGTCCTTTGTCAAAAACGCTATTTTTGTTTTTTGATTTATCAATTAATTGAGGAGTTATTTAATTATTAGCGATTAATTAAGTACTTATTTAATTAATCAAATTTCCTTTCTCTTCTGACCATTAACTCAGGCACCTTTTGAGTTAGGAAGCTGAGATTTGGACATGCCAATGACCAGGTGATTTGGCTGCAAAGGATATTTTTGATTTATTAATTAATCAATTAATCGATTAATTATTTAATTATTCGATTAATTACTAAAAAATAAAAATAAAAATCAGTTACAGATTCTGATGAAATGGTGGTGGTTTGTGTGTTCTATGACCGAATTGATTAATAATTTAATTTTTTAATGATTATTATTTATTTATTTTCATTATTAATCATTTATTTATTTTCTTTCTCATTTGGCCAATATCTCAGGCACCTTTTGAGCTCAGAAGCTAATATTTGGACATGACAGTGACCAAGTGATGTGGCTATCAAGGATATTTTTGATTTATTGATTAATCAATTAATCAATTAATTACGAAAAAAAAATAATTCAGTTACAGATTCTGATGAAATGGTGGTGGTTTATGTGTTCTGTGACCGAATTGCTTAATAATTTAATTTTTTAATGATTATTATTTATTTATTTTCATTATTAATCATTTATTTATTTTCTTTCTCATTTGGCCAATATCTCAGGCACCTTTTGAGCTGGGAAGCTAATATTTGGACATGACAGTGACCAAGTGATGTGGCTATCAAGGATATTTTTGATTTATTGATTAATCATTTAATCGCTTAATTATTTATTGATTAATTGATTAATTTATTTATTGACTAATCAATTAATTATTTAATTATTTATTAATGACTTATTTAATTTAATTTCTAAAAGATACATCTTCGGATGAAGCACTAGTGGTTTCGTTATGCTATTAGCCAATTGATTATGAAAATATTTTGTGATAATCTTTTATTGATTTTAATTATACAATTAATCAATCAATTAGTGTACACCTCACCCTCCCAATGCAGCCTCAATGAGTTGCACTGCGGTATTGCCGGGCGCCGGAGGCGCCCCGGCAATTCCGCGCTGTAGGATATTTAATTATTTGGCATGGGGGCGGTGTACTTTGAATGTATCTGTACTTGTTTCACTTGTGTTAATTCTTGCTTTATACAAAATATCCATTAAATTCTCACATCTTACTAATTGGGATTTCACAAAAAGTTATTAACATCAACACGCAAGAACAAGCTGATGATTCAACTGTCAGTAAGATCTAGATTGATGGAAAGTACCTGATTGCATTGATGGATTACCAGCTACAATCACTACCATCAACTTCCGATCATGTGGCCTAGCGAGTCACAAGCTTCAAATTATCATCTGATTTGGTTCAAATTTCTTTAAACAAATATCGTTGCCCTTGTAAACTTCATGCGAGCAAACTATTTTCATTTCTAAGCTGTCCCTAGGAAAAGAGCACCACAACGCAAGCTCCCAAGACAAACTACAACTGCCGTCCCACTACAATAACATATCGTAATGCGATACACCAACTCAAAAAATGATAAAATTCTTTCAGCAGTGCACCTGAATATACTAGGTGTGCCCATCAGTAGCTTCACAGACCGTTTTAATCAAAAGAGAGCATGTTGTACTTCACAAACATATTGCATGTCTGTGAGTGTGAATGAGGATGTTAAATTAAGTGAAACATGCGAAAAAAGGATCTTTTATAACCTGTAATATTGTTGTTGTGGTGGCTGTGGTTGTTGTTGTTGGTATGCTCCTCCAATGTCCTTGTAAAGGGTTCCTGCTATGTTAGAATAATAAATGTTACTGGTGGAATGGCTACATTAAAGCTCGAGCTCATGCTTCCTTTTCTTCTTCATCAAACCCGGAAAACAGGCAAGTTTGTGATTAAAGAAAGGAATTTTTGTTCCAAGTAAATTCATTATTACCTTTCCAGATGTACCATTTGTATTATTGTACAACAACAGAAACTCTTTAGAATAAAGCGTTATGGATAGAGAAACCCGGCTCCTTTTATATGTTAGATGCAAAAATATATGGAAAAGAACAGAATCCATTAACTCCTTTTAAGATGGTGTGTGGAGTGTGGTTTAACATTTCAAGTCTCGAGTCCCTTAGGCCTATTTCGCTCACAAACCAATATGACTCAAGTAACTACACAAAGACAGTCACTTCAAATGATGTATGTTTATATACTGTATGTGTGTGTGTGTATAATATATATATATATATATTGGCTTCATAAAGTATTCACACCCCTTGACCTTTTCACATTGTTGTTTCAGCCTGAACTTAAAATGGATTAAAATGAGATTTTTTTGGTCACTGATCTACACATCATTTGAAGTCATTGTCTTTGTGGAATTACTTGACAATGTCAAAGTCAAATGTGAAAGTGGAATTTTTTTTTTCTTCTTCGAAATGTTTACAAAATAGTTTTAAAAACATAGGGGCAATACCCCTGGCACTCACCTGGTAGAATAAACAGCATACTGCACTGATTAAAGGTATGTTAAACCAATTTCAATGCTTCACCGGGCAGCATGTAGAATCATACCAACATCATCATGACTTTAAACAAACAAACAAAAAAAATACCTATTTTGGGGGGCAATCCCCCTCCCACCCCATATACCCCCGAAGACCCCAATTTTTCCAATGCCTTGAACAAACATTGGTACATCACGGGTGATGAAGGATGTAGTGAAGTTTCATCAAAATTGTGTGTGTAGGATCTGAGAAAGAAGCAAATATCTATTTCGGGGGGCAACCCCTCCCCCGTAGATCCCCAAAGGGGCAGATTTTTCTTAGTGCCGTGAACAAACTTTGGTACATCACGGGTGATGAAGGTTGTGGTCAAGTTTCATCGAAATTGTGTATGTAGTTTCGGAGGAGAAAGCAAATACCTATTTTGGGGGGTCAAACCTGGAAGCACTTTGACCCCAGGTAAACCCCCTTAGACCCCAATTTATTTTTTAATGCCGTGAACAAACTTCAGTCACAACAGAACAAATATCATTTGTGCCAAGTTTGGTCGCAATCCCTTCAGCGGTTTCAGAGAAGAAGTTTCAAGTGTTTACAGACGGATTGACGACGCGCCATCGCATAGGCTTCCCTGAACTTCGTTCCAGGTGAGCTAATGAAAGACAGAAATATCTAATTTACATAAGTATTCAACCCCCTGAGCCAATACTTCGTGGAAGCGCCTTTGGCAGCGATTGCAGTTTCGAGTCTTCTTGGGAATGTCTGGATCAGCTTTGCATATCTGGATTTGGGGAGTTTCTCCAATTCTTCCTTACAGATTTTCTCAAGCTCTGTCAAGTTGGAAAGAGAGCGTCGGTGAACAGCAATCTTCAAGTCTTTTCACAGATTCTCAATGGGATTCAAGTCTTTGGCTGGGCCACTCAAGGACTTTCATGTTCTTGCTCTGAAGCCATTCCAGTGTTGCTTTGGCTGTATGTTTGGGGTCATTCAATGGTATGAAAGATGAGTTCAATTTTCGTCTCATCAGACCAAATAATCTTTTGCTTCATGCTCATGTCTTTCATGTGCCTTTTTGCAAACTTCAGGATAGCTGCCGTGTGCTTTTTTTTCTCAGGAGTGGCTTTCGTCTGGCAACTCTCCCATAAAGCCTAGATCTGCTAAGTGCTGCAGAGACTGTTGTCCTTCCTGCAAGTTCTCCCATTTCAACCAAGGAACACTGTAGTTCTGGTAGAGTGGTCATTGGGTTCTTAGTCACCTCCCTGATCATGGTCTTTCTTGCCCGGTTACTCAGTTTGGTCTCACGTCCAGGTCTAGGAAGAGTTTTCTTTTCATACCCTCCCTCCCTCCATTCATACAGAAAGAATTCATACCCTCCCTCCTTTTATATATTTTGTTTGTCTGTTTGATTTGTTTGTGAAATAAATGTTAGCTCTTTCACGAGCCTCGATTCTGTATACAAAAAAAAAGAAAAAAAAGAAAAGAAAAGTCTGTGTAGTTCCATATTATTTCCATTTCCTAACGATGAAGCTCACTGTGCTCTTTGGAACTTTCAACACTCTAGAAATTGTTTTATACTCTTCGCCAGATCTATGCCTCCTCACAATTCCATTTTGGAGTTATACGGACAGTTCCTTGGACTCCATAGTGGAGTTTCTGCTGACATGCACTGTCAACTGTGGGACCTTATTTAGAAAGATGTGTTTCTTTCTAAATAATGTCCATTCAATAAAATTGCCCACAGGTGAACTCCAATCAAGTTGTTGAGATAAGAGATATCTCGAGGATGATCAAAGGAAATTGGATGCACCCGAGTACAATTCGGAGTGTCATAACAAAGGGGTCGAATACTTATTGATCAAAACATTTCAGCTTTTCATTGTTAATTAATTTGGAAAAAATTCTAAAATATATATATATATCTTACTATAATTCACTCAATGTCCGTCCGTCCGTTCGAAGGTACCGCAAAAACGGCTGAACCGATCGCAACAATATTTTGGTTGGGTAATCCTGGGACCCCCTGGAGTAAAATAGTCTATGTTGTTTTTCCAATTTTCCAGTTTTTCCAAACACGATGGAATAATATTTACCGATATGAACAGTGATGTGGCTTTTGTTGAAATTCTACGTACCAGGAGAGAGTAGATCGACTCCTGACGAACTCTTCCTATATAAACGTGCGGCTCCGAAGTAACACGGCAGTGTGTGCAAAGCGACTGAGAAACAGGTGTAGCGGCCGCTTCCGTGTTACAGATTCGGCGCGCACTCTTCACACATAAACGTGCGACTGAGAAAGACGTGTAGCGGCGCTTCCGTTTTGCAGAATTCAATCTTTTTTCAAAATGGGTGCCATGTACTGTTTAGATTTTGATGATTTACATGTGATATGATTCAACGAATGTTGAAAGGAATCGTTTAAAATAAAAAAAGCGTTCAATTTCTGATATTTTGCCTTTTCATTTGGGCCTCCTAATTGAAGCCCCGCCCATAGGGCGGGTACCGTTGCTAGTATATACAATTCCACTTTGACATTACGAGGTATTATGTGCAGAACAGTTACAAAAAAAATCTCAATTTAATCCATTTTAAATTTAGGCTGTAACGACAAAATGTGAAAAAAGTCAAGGGGTGTGAATACTTTCCGACAGCATTGTGTGTGTGTGTGTGTGTGTATACAGTCACGTGAAAAAGTAAGTACACCCCATGTAAAGTTTTGACTTTTTCAACATATTTCAACATACAGCTATTTGATCTTCATTTCAACAATATTGATAGATAAAGATGATATAATATAACCAATATCATGAAACATTTACATTTTGTAGTCTATTGTATAATTTAAATAAACATAAATGCAAATTTCGCATGTGGAAAAAGTAAGTACACCCCTACATTTATCACTACTTCAAATACCTAAAATTAGAATCAGGTGCACCAGCTCAGGTGCAAATGATAAGAACATCGTCAAAGAGGATCTTGGAGGAACCTGTGTTATTTAAACCTCAGACATTTCGTTTGGTTTGCTCTTTGTTGTTGAAGTGTGTGGCGTCACCATGCCTAGATCAAAAGAGCTCTCCGAGGCCTTCAGAAAGAAGGTTATAGATGCCTACGAGTCTGGGAATGGATTTAAAAGATCTTCAAACAATTTGAAATCAATCATTCGACTGTCCAGAAGATCATTTACAAGTGGAGAAGATTCCAAACAACTGCCAACTTGTTCAGGCCAGGCCGCCCCAGCAAGTTCAGCCCAAGAGCAGACCGCAAGATGCTGAAAGAAGTCTCGAAGAACCCCAGAATGTCATCACGGGACCTACAGGTAGCTCTTGCCACTGTTGATGTCAAAGTGCACGAGTCTACCATTAGAAAGAGGCTGCGCAAATTTGATCTACATGGGAGGTGTGCCAGGAGGAAACATTTGCTGTCCAGAACGAACATCAGGGCAAGACTAAAGTTTGCCAATGAACACCAAGGCAAAGACCAGCACTTCTGGAACAATGTGCTTTGGACAGATGAGTCAAAGGTAGAGCTATTTGGCCACAGTACCAGAAGACATGTTTGGCGAAAACCAAAGACAGCATTTGACCACAAGAACCTGATACCAACTGTAAAGCATGGTGGTGGAAATATTATGGTTTGGGGCAGCTTTGCTGCATCAGGGCCTGGGCAGCGCACCATCATAGAATCCACTATGAATTCTTCATTGTACCAGAGGGTGCTTGAGGATAATGTGAGACCATCTTTTGGAAAGTTGAAGCTCAACCGTAGGTGGACCTTGCAACATGACAATGACCCTAAACATACCAGTAAATCCACCAAGGATTGGCTGAAAAGAAAGAAATGGAGGGTTCTGGAATGGCCAAGTCAAAGCCCGGATCTAAATCCCATCGAGATGTTGTGGGGGGATTTCAAACGAGCTGTGCATGCAAGAAACCCCTCAAAGATCGCACAGCTGAAAGAATTCTGCATGGAGGAGTGGGCAAAAATTTCTCCCAGTCGATGTCAGAGACTGGTAGACAGTTATAAGAAACGCCTACTTGAGGTTGTTTCTGCCAAAGGGGGCAATACCACCTATTAGAGCCAAGGGTGTACTTACTTTTTCCACATGCGAAATTTGCATTTATGTTTATTTAAATTATACAATGGACTACAAAATGTAAATGTTTCATATTTGTTATATTATATCACCTTTATCTATCAATATTGTTGAAATGAAGATCAAATAGCTGTATGTTGAAATATGTTGAAAAAGTCAAAACTTTACATGGGGCGTACTTACTTTTTCACGTGACTGGATATATATATATATATATAGTTCCCCAGTGACCTGTTTCTGGTTGTCAACATAATTGTTATTCCAGTCTTTTTGAACCATAAACCTTTGGACACAAAATGACATTCGGTACAATTATCCAATTTTTTTTATCATCTCATCCAGATATAGCTCGACAAGGGGAGCACGTCCATAGACATGCAATTGGCTTTGCTGCTCACATGGATTAAGACCCAAGCAATACATTTTCCTACACAACAAACACAAGTGCCACAATATAAAATTGATTTTACTCTTTCAATAAACAAATATGTACTAAATTTTAAAATCGCTGAAACAAAACTAGGTCAGAATTGAAGCAACTGTTCAGCCTGGAGGAATTTTGCTGCAGAAACATCTCCTGGGATAACAAGGCCCATCTTAACACCCATGTATCGCTAAATATTAAAAGCAACAGCATGGTGGAATGCGCCTTCCTGATCATACCACAAGCAGTAGAAATATCCACCAAATATTCAAGATTTCAATGGACATGCTACTCTCATGTGATAATGAAGGTTTGAGGTTTGAGCAAAACCCTTCCCACAGGCAGTGCACATGTACGGTCTCTCTCCTGTATGCATCCGCATGTGCCTCTTTAACTGGGACGAGTCTGAAAATGCCTTTTCGCATGTTGTGCAGACATACGGCTTCTGTCCTGTGTGGGTTCTTATGTGTCGTCTGAGTTTGGACGAGTCAGGAAATGCCTTCGTGCAAGAAGTGCAGTGATACGGCTTTGCTCCTGCATGGATCCTCAAATGTGCGTGAAGATGAGAGGAGCAAGAAAATGTCCGACCACAGATGGTGCACTCATACGGCCTTTCTCCAGTGTGAATTCGCATGTGTGTGCGTAACGTGGACGACAAACCGAACGCTTTTCCACAAGCGGTGCACTCATACGGCCTTTCTCCCGTATGCGTCCTCATGTGCCTACGAATGCTTCCTGCATCGGCAAACAACTTCCCACAGGAAGGACATTTATGGGGTTCCTCCGTGGCATGGACCCTCACGTGAGCTTGAAGTAATGCCAATTGACCAAACGCATGGCCACAGTTGGAGCACTTGTACAGCCTTCCTGCTGTGTGAACCTTCATGTGCTTACGCAAAGCAGACGACGATATAAACGCCCTCTCGCAAGTGCTGCAAGCATAAGGCTTCTCCCCGGTATGCGTCAACATGTGCACACGGACGTAAGATAACCGTGTGAATCCTTTTCCACAGGAAGGGCAATCATATGGCTTCTCTCCCGTATGAACTTTTGTATGCTTATGCAAATTTCCTTTATATTCTGAACTGTATGGGCAATTGCTGCATTTAAACTTCTTGCGCCTCAAGTTCTGATGATGTTTTTCCCTATGTTGTTTGAGAGAAGCTGCAGTGAGAAATTCCTCATGGCAACTTGTACAGCAGTGTTCCCCATCAGGGTAACTTTGTCTTCCTGCAAAGAACACACACAGGGAAACACAATAATTTGTTCAACCCTTGCATTTAAACTTTAATAAAGTATGTTCCACATTTAATGTCAGAATGCAGAGCTCATAAACAACAGGGTTGTTGAATGTGAGACTACAACTTTAATTTTAAAATAATCATCACAAAGATCGCAGGATTATAGACATGTTTTAAATCATTTATATGCAACTTTTCACGTACGGACACATATCAAACTGTGTATGGGCATGCTGTCCAAAGCTACTGAGGGGTAAAAAAAATCCTTCCCATTTACTTTCTAAACAAACCACTTGAAGAGGTTGTCACTCAAACTTTTGGGCTGCACCATCAGCCATGATCTTTCTTGGGCAGACCATATTTACAATATGGCCTCTAAAGCCAGCTGACTGGGCATCCTCCGTTGAGCAAAGTCTTTACTTGGTTAATCTGATCTTTCATCAGATTCATGGCAAAGCAAAGGTATTCATATCATAGGTGCGTATCATAGCAAAGGGGTTGAATACTCGTTGACTCGAAATTTCAGCTTTTCATTTTTAATTATTTTGAAAACAATTCTAAATTAAAAAAAAAAAAAAATACCACTTACATTTTAATTCAGGCTGTAACAAATTGTAAAAAACGTCAAGGGGTGTGAAAAATTTCTGAAAGGCCTGTTTGTATCCTGGGAATATGAAAATATATAATTAAACTAAGGTTCGATCCCTAACTTCAGTTTTCAGTCTCTCATGTACTTTTACCAAGTACAATAAATAACGAATTCCCTTGCGGTGAACCCAACACTCCATCCCGTCCACCTCCACTCCTCTCCACCCCTTTCCACTCCACTCCACCCCTCACTCTCCACTGCACTGAACTCCACCCCTCACTCTCCACTCCACCCCACCCCTCACACTCCTCTCCACCCCACACTCTCTTCTCCACCCCACACTCTTCTCCACTCCACTCCACCCCTCACTCTCCTCTCCACCCCACACTCTCCTCTCCACTCCTCACTCTCTTCTCCACTCCACCCCTCACTCTCCTCTCCACTCCACCCCTCACTCTCTTCTCCACTCCACCCCTCACTCTCTTCTACACTCCACCCCTCACTCTCTTCTACACTCCACCCCTCACTCTCTTCTCCACTCCACACCTCACTCTCTTCTCCACTCCACCCCTCACGCTCTTCTCCACTCCACCCCTCACTCTCTTCTCCACTCCACCCCTCACTCTCTTCTCCACTCCACCCCTCACTCTCTTCTCCACTCCACCCCTCACTCTCTTCTCCACTCCACCCCTCACTCTCTTCTCCACTCCACCCCTCACTCTCTTCTCCACTCCACCCCTCACTCTCTTCTCCACTCCACCCCTCACTCTCTTCTCCACTCCACCCCTCACTCTCTTCTCCACTCCACCCCTCACTCTCCTCTCCCCGTCCCCACATCGCAGCCGACAAAATACATTCAAAACAGCTATTAGAATGCATTTTTTTAAACGGCAATATTTGTCCGATTTTCTCACCTTTTGCTGCAACCGAGTCTTAAACCATTTTAGCGACTATGAAAAATGAAATCAGATGGTGAATTAGAGTCGAGATAAAGCGGTGAGAGTCAGAAAGCGGAGCCTGAAAAAGGAGGCTTATGAAGACTTCAGAGCTTTGCGGAGCAAACAAAATGGTGGAGAGATATTTTTTAAGCCCCTCCTTGAACTGGTGAAGCCCCATCCTGAATGTATGCCAGACAGACAAAGACTGGAGGAGAGTATTATAGTGTCGATATATATAAAAGACAGGATGATGATTATAATGACGATGATGTTGGATCGGCCGGAATGTGGATTTTTGCCCTCCGCGGACGCACTCACACACGTAGCCAGAGTGTTTAACACATTCATTTTTCAGTTTAAACTCATCGCTGTCTTTGTCTATTTACAGCAGACTCAACTTCCCCACTCATGTTACGTTTAGAGGCCATGATCGACGATAATTGAAAATTCATGATAGCGAGTCGAGAGGTGCAGTGAGGTGCTTGTGGTCCGGTATATATTATCAACATCTCCCACTCCTGTCCCGGTGTTGGTGGTCGAGTGGATGGGAGGAAAAGCAGAGGTAGGGGTATGGGGGCTCGCAAACTCGCGAATACTAGAGGTGGATGTGTTGTGAATTAGGAATCGGTATACATTTACCAATTTGCAAATACGTGGAACATGCGGATATGGAGGTTTTACTGTATACGTAAATAGTGGCTGACCAAATACATCCTATGGATCCTAATATAATGGTCAGGCACGACTGATGTTGTCTGAAATCAATAGATTACAAAACCAACTGCACTTTGGTCATGAAAAATCCATGATTACCTTCATCTGGTGACACATCCCATGGTTCAGACTTCACCTGTACAAACTCCATATGGCCTGAGAAAAAAAAACAACACTATTTATAAAGCCTCTTCCTCAACACCAAAGCAACATAATAATGTTTCTTCTTAAGACAATTAATAGAAACCCGAAACTCAATATTAAAATCCTATATATAATGTCCTTGCTCGGCTCTTCTACAATGTACTGAAGTTCTTGTAATTTACCAAAATATACACAAAGAATTAGGTTAAGCACCCCCCCCGTTTTTTTACAACCTCGCACATTACAAGTTTGTTGTCGTCAAAACAGTGTAATATACCCATGATATTGCTATATTTTCTGGAGAAGTGATATTATGGTCACATAAAAACATAACAATCATGCCGTTTTCAATATTTTATTCTGAATAATTTAAGGTGAAATTTTTTGGGAATTTTAGGCATATTTTCACCTCAATTTAAGTATGGAGCTATAGGTCCATCACGGACAGTGTGGATGACGTTTATGTTTTCTAACGTACAGTCATTGTTCTGAGAAGACCTCTAGCGATCTTTGCGTCAATAACGTGTGTAGGACCCACGTGATCGGATCACTGACTCAACCAATCACTTTTTTTCACTTTGATCACTCAATTTCATCAATGGATAATTGCTAATGTCATACCAATCATTATTTGATCTCACATACCTTAGAATATATGCCAATGTATACATATACACAAAGAATATATATATTAGGGGGTGCTTACCTTAATTCGTTGTGTAGGGGTGCTTAACTTAATTTTTTGTGTATAGTTCAAGTAATACTCCACATGGCCTTGTCCTGTAGGTGATACATGCACAAGCTCTTCCATGGGCGTTAAGCTAAAACATGTAGCCATTACAGCATGTTCCGTCATGCATCTCGCCAATCTAGTGACAACAAACATGAGAACTCGACATCAAAAATCTGCTCCGAGGGACATTGGCTGACGGTGCTGGGATGGCGTTTAAGGCAAGTTGTGCCCGTTTTTACATTCCTGGATGTCGACAAGAATACGTTTCATGACTGAATGCCAGGAACGAGAGAGTTTTACACATCAGCTCCTTCAAGGTCTGCATCAGCCAGAAAGCCACAAACCTACAAAGATCACTACATTCGCATGTGGTCGACTTATCCGAGCACATGTTGCCACTGCATGATGGATGGTAGACTCTGCTTTACCCATTTAGAAGTGTCATGACCTATGCAAAAGCAACAGCAAGAGTAAGTCGCATGATTAATTCAGCCGTGCCTGCCACCCCGAGACGAAGGAAAGCCGCGTGTAAAAGACCGTGCCAAGAGCAATTGGAAACTGATGAAACATTTCCAACCAACTCCAGCACTAACACAAAGAAACAAACACCCTGGCCCTGAGTGACGAAACTGTGAAAATGGTAAAAAAAAAAAAAAAACTACTGCAAGCGTGATGATGTTGGTCATCAAGCCCCTGGAAGGAAAGATGCCATCACAGTTAGAAACAAGAAAAAGAGCAGAGATTGCAAACCCTTGCGAGGATGTATTTTCTGTGGTTTTTAAGGCTTTTGTGTTAAAACAAATATGGCGGCCGAACCACGTGACCGATGACGTCATCCTTTTTTTTTTTTTTCTAAACTCATTTATTCCTAGATTATGCTCAAGTAATTTCATCTTGATCGGATTAAGTTTTGTACTTGTCGAATTATGACGTCATAATGGAGGCACCTATGACATCATCATTAACATGTTATTCCACATGTAGAGTTCTTTACAATGAGCCATGTCTCAATTTTTTTCAATTCAGCAGTTTCGGAGATATAGAGGTGCAAAGTTTTTCGATTTTTCCAAGATAGCGGCCGAACCACGTGACCTATGACGTCATGATTATCATTTTAAAAAATCCTACAGGTGGAGTTGCACCTATGGTGAACATTTCCTGTCGATCAGACCAACGGTTGCAGAGAAAATCATATTTATTCTGTGCGGACAAACAGACAGACAAACCGACTCAAATGCAATACCCTCTCCTCTGAGGATAATGCTACTACCTTGTCAAGTGTTCTGACCAAGGACATGAAGGACACATAAACTCACAGCTCATAATAAGCCACCCAACATGACCATTGATGTCGGCCACTGCGATGTGCTTTAGTACGAAGGGGAAATGTGCAGATCCAGAATGATTTCAAGGTGTCACTGATGGAACCAGCAGTAGTGAACTGGAGGTGGCCCAGCCAAAGGGATGAAATCTTTTATCCCAGGGACAAAATGGCTGCCAAGCTGGCAATGCCGGAAACAGCAAACAATCGTGGGCATTTCAAGTTTGCAACAAATGGTAAATTTGTTGATTGCCTGGTGGGCAATTCGAGTGATTTAAAGAACTTTCTGACATTTCAGTCACAAGTGTGTGTTTCATGTTGTTTTATTAGTTCTCTTTACTGCATTCGAGCAACGCCTTGTTGAGTTCAACGCAATTGACAAATGCAACAACTTTGCAGTCACAGCACGTTCCTGGGAATTGGGGATTGAACCCCAAGTGTGACACTGATTGATCAGGATGGTCACATGTTGTATTGACCCGGAGTTATACAACAGTAGTTTGTTCAGTTAGTATTCACATGATTTGGGTTCATTAAATTTGATGATTTCGTGTTTGCATATTCTTGGATTTCACATATACAGTGCCTGGAGAAAGATTAGACTACCTTTCAAAATTGCCACCTTTTGTTGCCTTTTAGCCTGGAATCTCCTCGCTTGGCCATTCAGTTTGGAGGGACGGCCTGATCTAGGCAGGGTCTTGGTGGTACCATGCCTTCCACTTCTAAATGATTGTCTCAACTGTGCTCCAAGGGATACCAAAGGCCTTTGGAATATTTCATACCCATCCCCTGATCTGTGCTTTTCCACAACGTTATCCCAGAGGTCTTTTGAAAGCTCCTTGGTGCTCATGGTTGAGTCTTTGCTGTGAAATCGGGCTTTTTGATTGAGTGATGGGGCTAAAAACCAACATATAGTAGTATATTTCAAAAAGTTATGGACGGATTTGGATGAACCTGGTGGGCAGGTTGTGTGTGTGACAAGAATCGATTCAATGTTGGTGAAGATCTGTATCTAGATAGAAGAATTTAAGTGATTCTTCACCGTTGAGAGATAGGGCCAAAAACGATATACAGCAGGATGTCTCAAAAAGTTATGGACAAGTTCTGACATGGACGAGTTATGACAAAACTAGAGGCATAAATTTGTGACAAGAACAAGCCGATTAGATTTTGGTTCAGGTGTGGATCCAGATACGACCTATCAATGGGATACAAAACATAAACTGTTCACCTGGCGGAGGTATGCTCTCTACTGAGTGCCGTTCTAGTTTACAATTGGTATTCTAAGGGGTGTGGACACTTGTGCCAACCTGTCCACAAAGTTTCATCCAAATTCGTCCACTACATTTTCAGAAGTCTTCCTCACAGACAAACATTCAGGTCAGAAGTGAAAAAATAACCTATGCCCATCTTCGGTGGTGGACATAATTTAAGGGAGACAGAGAGAGGAAAGAGACAGATAAGTAGAAGAGAGATAATATCAGATGCTTCCAATTAGAATTACTAGGGCATGCCCGTACTATATATATATCTAAAATTATATCCCCCCCCTCTATTTACATGAAATGGTTTGGTCCATTCGCAAAGCCAAAGCGAACAGCTTGCGAGTACGGTGACAATCCCCCCCCCCCCCCCCCCTCTATTTACATGAAATGGTTTGGTCCATTCGCAAAGCCAAAGCGAACGGCTTGCGAGTACGGTGACAATCCCCCCCCTCTATTTATATGAAATGGTTTGGTCCAAAGCGAACGGCTTGCGGAGTTTGGTAAAGAAATCGCCATAGCTCGGTAACTACTTGTCCGATTAATATGAAACCTTGAAAAGGCAAATCCTCAGGTCCCCAGCAATATACCTGGCAAGTTTCAAGTATATCGGACCCGTGGTTGTCGAGAAACAGCGGTCACAGACACACAGACACACACACACACACATACACACACACATACACACACACACACATACACACAGAGATTACTGGAATTATAGATAGATGGTCTGGAAAATAATTTTCAAAGGGCACATGACCTTTGACCTATTTAATCTAAAATTGAATCAGTTCATCTTTGTATTATATTCATTCATTATTTGTACTTTGTCCATAAGTGTGTTTAGTATGGTTGAAATACCTTGAGTGGTTCATAAATTATTGCAGTAACAAAGATTTTTAATTAAAGGGCACTTGACCATCGGCCTTTAACCTTTGCCCCCAAAATCTTATCAGATCATCTTTGCATCATAGTACATACCTGTACCAGGTTTGGTAAAAACAAGACCGATAGTCTAACAACATAGCTGGGCTTGGATCTGCTGCCCCCCTGTAATGTGACCAGATCCTCAGCTCTGATTGGTGAACATTTGTGAGGGACATACCGACATACACCTGACGGACAGACAAACGCTATTCCAGATGGCATTGCCCTACGGGCTATGCCATAAAAATATGGCTGCCGAAACACATGACCGATGATGTCATCATTTGTTTTTCTCTGCCAATTTATCCCGAGATCACAATCAATAAGTTTCACACTGATCGGATCAAGCATCTACTTGTCAATGTATGACGTCTTAATGAAGGCACCTATGACATTATCATTAACATGTTTTATTCTCCATCGGAAGTACTTTACAATGAGCCACCTTTCAATTTTTTCTAGGGAGCAGTTTCGTAAAAAATTTGTATCAATTGAACCAACGGTTGCAGAGAAAACGAATTATAAAGGGAATAAACCCGCAAAATGCCGGTGGAAGGGACATACATACATACATACATACATACATACATACATACATACATACATACATACATACTGTATACATACGCTGTTCCAGACGGCATTGCCCAACGGGTTGCACCATAAAAATCCCTAAAGCAGTTCACAAGTTATTGCGGTAACAATATCATCATGCACAGAAGGACAACCCAAAAACAATGCATCCAGCTGCCACGCCTTCAGCAACAGAGGTATAAAAACACACCGCATTTCGATGCACAAGGGTACCATCTATACCCAGAGCGTGAGCGTCGTCCACTCTCATCAATTCCAGCTGGTTTTTTTTTGTTTTTGTATACAGAATCGAGGCTCGTGAAAGAGCTGACATTTATCACACAAACAAATCAAACAGACAAACAAAATATATAAAAAGAGGGAGCGGTAGACAAGATGGGGAAGGGGAAGCACACAAACACAACATTTGAGAGCAGGGACATCGGGAGATGTGTGGGAGGGAGAGGGCTTGGGGGGAGGAGGCGTGGGAAGGGGGGGTGGGAGAAGTGCAAAACACAAGGACACCAAAGGCTTCCAGGACAGAAGTTGGTATTTCAAAAAAGTGGATTTGGGGTGAAATTAGCAGGGGTAGAAAAGATCAAGGTTTTGGATGGGGGAACATAAGAGATGGTGGTGAACAGCTGTTTTAAAGACCTGGAGGGAGGGGTGGGATTGAAGAGAGTGAGGGAGTTTGTTCCAGAGGCTGGAGAAAAGAGGAATGAAGGTGAGCAGAGAGTCTTGATTTTGGCAGTTTAACCATAAGAGGGTTGCAGGCAGATCTTGTGCGACCTGTAGGAACATTTGGGGGACAGAGCCCAGAGAGAGCTGGGGGGGGGGGGGGGAAGCAAGGCCAGAGAGGAGTCGGTAGAAGACGGAAAGACCACCAACCTGCCTGCGGTGAGTGAGTGAAAGGCCCTCGGAGTTAACTTCATCGCGGGAGATTCCAATGATTCTGAACGCTTTGGTTTCAACAGCTTGAAGACGAGCTAGGTGTGAGGCAGGAGCACCAGCCTCGAGGAGAGAGCAGTATTCCATTGAGCTGCAGATGAAAGCCTTGTAAGTGGTGAGGAGCTCAGGTGTACCAAGGAAGGACTTCGCACGACGGAGGATGCCCAGTCGGCGACTGGCTTTGGAGGCCAGATTTGAAATGTGGTTTTCCCAGGAAAGATCATGGCAGATAGTGAGACCCAAAAGCTTGAGTGACAGAACTTATTTGAGGCTTCTGCACTTCTTGGTAAGAGGAAACATTTCATTCCCCCTTGTACATCATAAAATATAAAATGGATGAAATCAACATGATGTTGTTAACTGCCATGGGAAGCGGGAAGCGGGAAGCTGAAGTTTCGGCGCTGCTCACCCTTCATTAGAGCGAAAAACAAAACACAAAGGGGTAAAATCCTCTTTTACTATGACAAAGTGTTAATGCAGGTGAAGCGTCAAGTTCCTCTTCTCATGGCGGTTAGCACACCTCGATGAACATCCTGTTGATTTCATCCCTTGATGTACACTTCCTGTCCACCATTGCAGATTTCACCGCCATTCACGAGTAAGACTAGTTCTTCATTGTACATAAAAATTTTAAGGTTTGTGTTTTGGGGGGGAGGGGGGGGGGCAAGGCTGTTTCTGACAAACATCGCTCTTTCGGTCACAATCTCTGGAGAGCCCAGGGTGAAATTATATTTGAATGACATCACACTTTATTGAAAATTTGGCGAAAAAGGCAAAAACAAAATATCAAAATATCGCGCAACAAAATATATGCGCGAAGTCCCTGGTGTTGGGCTAGCGGCTAGGGTGCCGGCTTAGGATCCTAGGATCCTGGGTTCGAATCCCGGTCAATCGCTGAATTAACGCCAGGGGGGTTGACTCAGCCTGTCATCCTTCCGAGGTCGGCAAATTGAGTACCAGTTCACTGGTAATTCCCTGCTTGTCGTTAAAGGCGGCAAAAAAGGTTGGCGTCAGGAAGGGCATCCGGCCGTAAAACATTGCTTCAAAAAGGGGACCGAAAAACAACAACAACCACAGTTCCCGAAAAAGGCCAACCCCCGCTTGCGGGGAAAAATGGCCTCTAAAGGTGGTTTTTTTTTGTTTTTTTTATATGCGCATGCGTGCAACTTTGAAGGAACTCTTTATTTATTTATTTATTTAACAGCAAAAAATCGAAATACAGATGAGATTACCAAAAAATAATTATGAAAAACATTTTTTGACCCCAGTATATTTATGCCAATGTGCATACTGCTTCCTTAATAGGTGAGCACACATGAACATCATAATCAAGATCAACTTAAAGTGCCGCGTCCCAATCAGCCGGTTTCCACATTTTTTTCACCTGCCGTTATCATTTATTTTTCATTTTATTATTACCCATGTTTGTGTCAACCTGACGGCAAAATACACTGCTCAGAGGTGCCATGGAAAATTTTCGGTTCGGATAATTGAGGCGAATTCTATTTTCTCAAACTTCAAATCAAATTTCCCTTTGATTGGGCTCTCCAGAGATTGTTACATGGAATTGTATTCAGTATTACCAGCAATCGAGATCAAGATTCACAGCGCCACTCGTCTGAAGTGAGTAAAGGAAGCATTCATTGGCTGTGCTCACGCTCTGGGTATAGACAGTATTCCTTGTGCAAGAAATTGTGGTGTATTAAAAAAACCCCCCCCAAAAAAAACTTCATAATTACATTGTGGAAATCAAGTCCATGGAGAAATGCACAGGAAATTTTTTTTCCAATGCAAGTGCACAAATAAATGCTTATTTTTTCCATTGGGAACACAAAACGGAATTTATTTTTGGAAATTGAATTTAAGGGGTTTTTTTTGGAAACCAAAAAGGTACTTTTTGAAATGGAATACCACTGCCTCCATACAAGACAATTTCTCGTTTCCTTTCAGTAGTCAGGCATGTATTATGTGCTGGGTAGATTGTAGAATTTGGCAAGTCGTTATCCTGATGAAGACACCACCAAGGTCTCAAGAGTAAAAGGAAACTATATGGACTGATTCTGCTAATACAAAACAAAAAAGATCGTTTGGATCTGATTGTAATCAAAACCATATAGATGTTAATTGCCAATTTTCTTACTCATTATGCAATCATGTTAGTTTGGAGCTTCATTGAGAGCAGAAAGACTTGGGTTGATGCTGTAATAGTGAGAGTTCGTCTTGAAGAAAAGAGGCTGAAACGTGACCAGTGTTGGATCGGCTTAAAAACAGTTACGTGACCAAGAGAAAAGGAGCTAAAGCAGGGAAGGAGAGCAGAAGGATCAGATTTGGCATAAACAAAGTATGAGTGGTATACTGCAGATTGAAGCGAAGGAAGGATTGCCATGACAAAATGGAGGTGGGGGATCAGATTTTGACAGAACAAGATGATTTTCCAGACAGAAGATGCATAACATAAGGTATGTCAGCAGAAGGGTTAGACTTGGATTGATTAGGAGTAGGTTGATGGACAAATATATGTGATAACTTGAGCAGGGGAAGGAAAGATGAATGCTGAAAAGGGTACTGATGCGGGACCAGATAATATTTTACAGAAAGGCGGACCTGTCTGCAGTGTGCAAGCTTTAGAACTGCTACTGTGGTTCATAATTGGCCTCCAATCTTTAGCGATTTAGACTCAAAAGCATCAAAAAGCAGTGTGAAGGGCTTTGGAGGCGTTTGGAGGGACAGGAGACACAACCCACAATATAGACATATTAGTAAAAATTAAAAAAAACCCGTCAAAATGATGGGTTGGACTCGTCGATTCGATGGTGCAGCCTCATGAGCCTGGCAAAATTTTAAGCCTCGGCCTAGTGTCTGATGTGCTTATATCTTCTATATTTATGAGACATCCTATGGACGTAAATTAACACTCATTTTACTTTGTGTGCATTGCACAT
The DNA here is from genome assembly GCF_964187855.1 of Myxine glutinosa. Classification (NCBI taxonomy): domain Eukaryota; kingdom Metazoa; phylum Chordata; class Myxini; order Myxiniformes; family Myxinidae; genus Myxine; species Myxine glutinosa. The sequence continues at coordinate 824,775 of NC_136264.1, forward strand.
CATGTGCAGCAAATTCCACCTCCCTGCGCCTTGTATTTATTGTTATTTAAAAAAGAACGTTTCTGTACACCGCCCTCGAGTCTCGGTTTGCAAGCCTACTACTACAACCTACAAGGTTCTGCAATTCCAAAAGAAGACATAATTACTGTTTTATGGAAAATGTTTTTTGAGTTTGTTTTATCCTAAAAAAATAGACCGTAGTGAACACACACTCGTGTTGAGAGATTGCCCTTTAATAGCTACCCTTATGAAAGGGAACAGACATCTGTACAAACACACAAACTGCCATTGTGTTTTATGTCGTAGATTGCATAATAATGCAGATGAGTCTTACGCAGTGGGAAGTTAAGCAGTACTGAATTGGAAATCAAACATGGTAAAGAATTTTGGTGATGTCCTAAAGGTCAATATCACCTTTTTATTGGCCGACAAGAAGTTGTCAGTTGTGTTACTTGCTCCTCCCCAAAACCACGGTCACGGTGTACCTCCGAGCCCCGAGAGGAGTCACGGCAGAAAGATGTGTTATTCTGTATGTCAAAGATCAATAGTGAAACCACACCAATTGTTACCAACAAACAAGTATTGTATTAAGGTCACACAAGAATAACAGTACAATAACAATATTAATCAATTGTACAACCAATATATCATTCCTATGATGGTACAATCAGTTTCGTACAATATAGCTCACTGTGCTCCAAGTGAGCGAAAATAACATTCCCAATGTCTCTGTCCCGGCTTCAAACCAAAGTCGATCCACGCTCCAGTGATCGTCAGAACGATGTTGTATCGAGACCAGAATCCCGCTCGGTTGACAGTCACACTGCCAAAGATGGGCAAAAGTGTCCTCAAGAGGCAGCTGGGAAATCACACCTTCGGGTATGGACGTTCAACGGCTCCCAATCGGCGAACCGCAAATTCACACTCAAAATCCACGTTACACACACACACCAGGTTAACGTCTGGATAACGTCAACCTCTGATTTTTATTTTTCATTTTTTGAATGAAGGTTAAGGGGTTGTGATCAGTGAAGACTTTTATAGGAAAGGTAGTAGTTCCTAGATACACCTCATAATGCTGAAGCACTAGCAGGAGAGCAAGGGTCTCTTTTTCCACAGTGGCATAATTTGCCTGGTGTTTGTTAAACTTTTTGGAATAGTAGCACACCGGGTGATCCACTCCATCCTCATCTTCCTGAAATAGAACTGCCCCAGCCACCACATCACCTGCATCAATGGCCAACTTGAATGGTTCTTGAAAATCCGGGGCTGCTAGGACAGGAGAGCTCATTAATATCGCTTTGACGTGGGCAAAGGCAGCCTGACATTTGTCATCCCAAACAAACTTGGTCTCTTTCCTCAGCAAATTCGTTAAAGGGGCTACCACATCAGAAAAATTCCTGCAGAACCGCCGGTACCAACCAGCCATACCCAAGAATCTCATAAGCTCCTTCTTCCCTTTTGGAACTTGGAAGCGATCAATGGCTTCTATCTTGGCTGTCACCGGTTGCACCTGACCCTGACCTACTACATGGCCTAGGAACACCACCTGTGCCTTTACAAACTCACTCTTAGATAAGTTGATGGTCAACCCTGCCTCGGTCAGTTTCTTGAAAAATGCATGAATTTGTTTAATATGATCTTCCATGGTCATGGTGTGGATGATGACATCATCCAGATAAGCCTCCACCCCCTCAAGGTCTGCAATGAGCTTATTAATCAGCCGTTGAAATGTAGCAGGCCCATTTTTCAATCCAAAGGGAAGAACCTTGTACTGATACAACCCATTTGGTGTGACTAAAGCCGAGATTTCCTTGGCTCTATCAGTAAGAGGAATCTGCCAATACCTTTTCAGCAAGTCAAACTTAGTTACAAATTTAGCTGGGCCTATTCTATCAATACAGTCATCAATCCTCGGGAGGGGATATGAGTCGGTCTTGGTCACTGCGTTAACCCGTTTTAAATCCGTACAACAACGAAAACTGCCATCGGGTTTTGGAACCAACACACATGGTGAGCTCCATTCACTGCTGCTTGGTTCGATGATGTCATTCTCCAACATATACTGAACCTCCTTCCGAAGATACTCCATCTTCACAGGGTTCATCCGATAGGGGTGTTGCTTCACAGGAGTGGCTTCTACCACCTCAATATCATGATATACGAAGTCAGTACGACCAGGTACATCTGTGAACAAATGTGCAAAATCAAAAATTAGGCTGGACAGTTGTCCTTGTTGTTCCCTCATCAAATGACCTAATTTCTCATCTAAATGACAACACTTCCGTGTTCGTCAATCTGGGACAAGCCTGGTCATCAAAGTTATCAAACTTCACACTGGCCTCAACCTCTGGATTCTCTTGCACCCTGACTGCAGGTGAGAGGTGAGACAGGAACCATTTTCTCCACAGGCTTCCTCTCATAATATTTCTTCAGTCGGTTGACATGACACAGCTGCCGCTTTTTCCGTCCGTCGGGAGTTGTCACCATGTAATCTGTTTCATTAACCCTCCTTTCGATTGCATAGGGACCAAAATACCTAGCCTGTAGTGGCTGACCTGGAACAGGAAGCAACACTAACACTCGGTCCTCAGGACTGAAATTTCTTATCTGAGATTTCTTGTCATGTCTCACTTTCATTTTATCCTGTGTCACTTTCAAGTTGCTTCTCGCAACTTCACAAGCCTTTGCCAATCTGTGCCTAACCGTTGACACATACTCCACCACTGTTGACTGTGACTCCTCCTGTAGCCACTGTTCTTTCACCAATTTCAACGGTCCTCGAACTGCGTGTCCAAACACAAGTTCAAAAGGACTGAATCCCAATGACTCCTGAACAGATTCCCTCGTAGCAAACAACAATAAGGGTATTCCCTCATCCCAATCCTTGTCACATTCAAAACAATACGTTCTGATCATATTATTCAATGTCTGGTGAAACCTTTCCAAGGCCCCTTGGCTCTCGGGATGGTAAGTACTTGATCTTACTTGCTCCACTCCCAACAGGTGTACCACTTGCTGAAAAAGCGTTGACATGAAATTGGAACCCTGATCAGACTGGATGACCTTAGGTAGGCCAACCAAAGTGAAAAATTTAATCAAGGCCTTCGCAATAACTGCTGCAGTAATTTTTCTAAGAGGCACTGCCTCTGGGAACCTTGTGGAAGCGCACATGATGGTCAGCAAATACTGATGTCCAGGCTTAGTTTTAGGTAAAGGGCCTACACAGTGAATAATGACTCGGCTGAATGGCTCTGCAAAAGCTGGAATTGGTTTTAAAGGTGCGGATGGGACTTTCTGATTAGGTTTTCCCACCAGCTGGCAAGAGTGGCAAGATTTACAGAACTCCGCCACATCACGTCGCAATCCTGGCCAGAAAAAATGTACCAATATTCTGTCACAGGTCTTGTTCACTCCAAGGTGTCCGGCCAAAGGTGTCTCATGCACCAAACTCAATATCTCCTTCCGGTACGGTGGTGGCACCACAATTTGGTAATGAACTTTCCACTCATCGTTTGCTGGCACCTCTGGTGGTCTCCATTTTCTCATGAGTATTTCCCCTTTCATGAAGTAACCAACAGGTATCTTCATAGCCTCTTCCACTGTAACGGCTTTATCAATCAAACTCCGGATCTCCGAATCTCCGTGTTGTTCTTCAACAAGTCCCTTTCGGACCAGCACCGTTTGTTCAACCTCGTTCCCAGATGTCTCCGACGGACACTCCATTTCCTCTTTTGAATTTTCCTCCAATACCTCGAAGGAATCCAAATCCACATCGCCTTCCTTCTCCTTCTCTTCAGAGCGCTTCCTCCGCCTAGCACGAGTCACTGCACAGGATGGAAAGATACCCAGAATCTCCTGCTCTAACTGTGCGGTGTTATTTTCCATACTGGGCTTTTCAACCAACATCGTATTACCAGAAACTCGACCACCGGCCAAATCATTCCCGATAATAAAAGAGATTCCCTCTACAGGAAGAGTGGCTTGTAAACCTACCGTGACCGGTCCTGACACCAAATCAGACTTTAAATGGATGACATGAAGCGGAGCTTTAACATAGCCACCAACCCCCTGTAAAAGAACACTAACACCAGTTGCCGTCTTCTCTGACAATGGCAAAATGCCTTCAAGCATCAAAGATTGATGTGCTCCTGTGTCCCTCAATACCCTAACAGGTCTCTGGTTCGTTAAGTCTCCATCCAGTGACACAAACCCCTCTGAAATAAAAGGTTTGTATCCCTCTTGAACAAGGTCGTTCTGTGATGCCGTAACTTTGGCATGGGAACCTTCACAAGGCACTGTCCTCCAAGGACGATTTCTCGCATTGGCCATTGCATTCGGAGTTGCACTAGTTTGACTCCGCTCCTGATTTTTCCTTTTCAGGGCGTAACATTGGGACATCAAATGTCCAGGTTTCTTGCAAAAGACGCAAGTAGGCCCGGAGGAAAAACTCGTGGTCTGCCTCGGGCTCCCCGAAAGATAGGTATGTCTTGGAACTGCAGTCTTCTGATCCCTAAAAGTCGCGGTATCAGATTTGTCCCGATAGTCCTCTCTAAGCCACCTCCATGAAAATTTGTTCTCCAAACCTGATTTTCCGTAACTCCCCTGGCTAACTCTAGGCGGGAAGATAGGTTTGTGGAACCCCATCCTGTGTGTCAAGGCATCGTCATCTGCCACGTTTGCTGCCTCATACAACTCTGGTACTTTCTTCTCATCCAGATGTACTTTAATATCCACGTGGACACACTGTTTGAATTCCTCCACCAAGATCAATTGTCGTAACAGGTTGAAGTCTTTCCCAATCTCCTTCGAGTCACACCACCTATCAAACATGGTTTCCTTCATTCTGGCAAACTCCACATGGGTCTCACTCTCCCTCTTCCTGGCATTCCGGAATTTTTGCCGGTAAGCTTCAGGGACAAATTCATAGGCTTTGAGAATGGCTTTCTTCACTATCTCATAATCTGCACATTGGTCAATCGGTAAAGCCAAAAATATATCTTCAGCTTTACCCACCAGAACACTTTGCACTAACATAGTCCAGGACCCCACAGGCCATTTTAGCATTTGAGCCACCTTCTCAAAATGTAAAAAAAAACTTGGCTACCTCCTTTTCATTGAAGGGTGGAACCAGCCTCACATGCCTACCAACATCCCAAGAGTTCTCACTAGTTGTCGAACTAGCCGGCATGGATACTACTTCTCTCCGTTCTCCCAGTAATTCCAGCTCCTTGAGTTTAAGTTCCTTCTGATACTCCATGTCATGTTCCTTTAACTCCCTTTCGGCTCTCCTTTCCTCTGCTCTTCTCTCCTCGAGTTCTCGTTCCTGTTCTGCTCTTTCCTTTTCAGCTCTCCTTTCCTCTGCTCTTCTCTCTTCTAACCTTTCCTGGCTCTGCAGTTGCATCTCCATTTAACGGAGCTCCACATTTCCTTTTTCCTCTGTTAACCAATCCAAGGCTACTTCTTCCCATGTTCCTTGTCCCACTAGACACTCCACCACCAATGTCTGCATCTCTGCTTTCTTCATATTAACTAGGACCTCCAAGTTAAAATATTTGGCCAATATCATGAGTTCCGATCTTTTTAACGCCTGGAACTGTGCCTCATTAGGGGACGCCGCAAACTTTTCTGCGTCAAACACCATTGTGACTATCAGTTAGCACCTGTTAACCTTCACACCAAAAAAATTCCAATTTTTGAAAAAATTTGGGAATGTTAGGAAATTCCAAATTTGGGAATTTTGGAAATCTTAGGGAATTCTATCCCGGACGAGGCCCCCAATTTCTGTTTTGTGCTCCTCCCCAAACCCCGGTCACGGTGTACCTCCGAGCCCCGAGAGGAGTCACGGCAGAAAGATGTGTTATTCTGTATGTCAAAGATCAATAGTGAAACCACACCAATTGTTACCAACAAACAAGTATTGTATTAAGGTCACACAAGAATAACAGCACAAAAACAATAGTAATCAATTGTACAACCAATATATCATTCCTATGATGGTACCATCAGTTTCGTACAATAAAACTCACTGTGCTCCAAGTGAGCGAAAATAACATTCCCAATGTCTCTGACCCGGCTTCAAGCCAAAGTCGATCCACGTTCCAGTGATCGTCAGAACGATGTTGTATCGAGACCAGAATCCCACTCGGTTGACAGTCACACTACCAAAGATGGGCAAAAGTGTCCTCAAGAGGCGGCTGGGAAATCACACCTTCGGGTATGGACGTTCAACGGCTCCCAATCGGCAAACCGCAAATTCACACTCAAAATCCACGTTACACACACACACCAGGTTAACGTCTGGATGCGGTGAAATGGTTGAAGCGAGGTGAAAAACCTGGAGCGATGCGAAATCAGGCGCGAGGTAAAATGGCCAATGGTCCGTTCTCGAGACGTAACGGCACTCCAATGATTCTCTTCGGAATCAACCGCAAAACCTGTCACGCAGGTTTATCTGTCACAGCGATAACAACTCTGTCGCAGGAATCCCTTTCCCAGGAAACCCCAAAGTTCGCTAGAGACCCCCGTTCGCCAGCATTTGCTCCAGACCTCCAAGCAGCTCGGCTCCTTCTTCGACCTCACTCGCTCCGCCTCTTCTTCCTCCTCCGGTTCCCGATCCGGTTTCCGGTTTCTTTTAAAACACTAACTTTTTTTACCTTTTGAAAACAGTTATCTCTATTTCACCTAAACGATAACAATAATAGTACATGCAACCAAAAATGTTTACAGTGGATGAGAACCACAACAACGGAAGTGACAAATCCGTAACAGTTGTCACTACGAGTAAGAGCAAGAAGTTGCAGATATTGCCTTTCATATTTTTCTTCAGGCTTTTTTTGTGTCGACATAACTTTATATTGATCTATGCATTTCATAAACTTGCATCTTGTTGTATCTTATATTATTGTAACCTATTTAAAATTAGTGTTTTAAAATAAATTTTATTTATTTGTAGATGTTATTAGTCATTGGAAAAAAAATAATTATTATCTTGATTTTCATATATCTTTTAAATGGATCACAATTCAGCTTCTGGCTGCGATGGTTTGATAATAAAACCATGAATTGAATTGCAATGAATCAAGCATGCATTCCAATGTCAGTTTGCAAAAGGATGATTCATATTTTAATTTGACATAATAAAAGGAAAGGCTCATCACAGATTATAACTAGATGGTATTCATAGAATACTTACCCTGCGCAGTCAACTTGGTGTAAGCCAACTCTTCTGTTTTTGAACGTTTCTTTTTTTTGATCTAACATGGCTGCCAGACCACGTGAGCGATGACATCATAAATTTATATTCTCTAAATAATTGTTGCATGGATCATGCTCAATAAATTTCAAACTGATCAGACTAAGCGTTGTCCCTGTCGAATTATGATGTCATAATTATGGCACCAATTATGTCACCGTTAAATTTAATCCATAGAGTGGTTTTGGAGATGCAACGTTTTTCCGTTTTTCCAAGATGGCGCCTGTAACACATGACCTATGATGTCATGAATGAATATGAATGAATGAATGAAATAATGACCTATGATGTCATGATTATCATTAAAATATTCTAAAGGAGGAGCTCCTATGGTGAAAATTTAATGTCCATCATACCCACAGTTGCTGAAATTTTTTGAAATAATGATCAGATGGATGTGTTGTATTTGTCGAATTATGACGTCATATCAAAGGCACCGATGACATCGTCATTAACATATCTTATTCCCAATGGGGAGTCGGTGACAATGAGCCAGGTCTCAATGATTTCCATGGAGTGGTTTCAGAGATATAGAGGTGCGAAGTTTTTCCAAGATGGCGCCTGTACTACGTGACCTATGACGTCACAATAATCATTAGAATATTCTACAGGAGGAGGCCCTCCTATGGGTAAAATTTCCTGTCAATCAGACCAAAAATTGCAGAGAAAAAAATTCATACCGATCGAATCAAGCATTGTACTTGTCGAATTATAACGTCATAATTAAAGCACCGATGACATCATCATTAACATATCTTATTCCCCAAGCGGAGTACTTGACAATGAGCCATGTTTCAGTTTTTTTCCATGGAGCGGTTTTGGAGATAGAGGTGCAACCTTTTTTTCGATTTTTCCAAGATGGCGCCTGTACAACGTGACATATGACGTCATAATTATCATTTTTAAAATTCCACAGGAAGCGCCACTCATATTCTGAAAATTTCGCGCCAATCAGACTAACAGTTGCAGAGGAATTTTTTTTTTCATACTGATCAGATCAAGTGTTGTACTTGTCGAATTATGACTTCATAATTAAGGCACCGATGACATCATCATCAACATATCTTATTCCCCATGGTGAGTACTTGACAATGAGCTATGTTTCCATTTTTTCCATTGAGCGGTTTGGGAGATATAGAGGTGTAACGTTTTTCTAAGATGGCGCCTGTACCACGTGAGCTATGACGTCATAATATTCATTAAAATATTATACAGGAGGAGGCCCTCCTATGGTGAAAATTTCATGTCAATCGGACCCAACGGCTGCTCAGAAAATGAATTTTTAAAATGCTGACATGGCACACACTTTACTTTACTGAAATGCAGACACATACGTACGTACCTGAATGCTTAACCCCACTTTTCGCTTCACGAGCGCAGGGTAATAAAATATTCAGGTTTATAACCATCAAACAAATGCAGCATGTCACCCTGCTGTCTGAAGAGAATCCCGGACGTCAATTTTGATAATGGGAAAGATGCGTGAAAAAGCTTGTGCCCAAGTTTATTTGCAATAATTTCAATATAGTACACGCATTTATAGTGATTTAGTTATATCATTGCTTAAGCATACATGTAAAGTTGTTAAATATACAGTGCCTATAGAAAGTCAACAGCCCCTTTGAAAATTGTCACATTTTGTTAGCTTATAGCCAGATATTAAATTGCATTAAACCACACTTTTTCCACCCTTATTTACACATCGTAACCCACAACTTCCAAACGAAAAACAAATTCTACAAATTTCAGAAAATTCTTTTAAAACACAAAACTAGAATATATTGGTTAGATAAGTGTTCACCCCCCTTATAATAGCAATTGTAAATTAGCTCACGTGTAACCAATCACCATCAAAATCAAACACCAAGTTAATTTGCCTCCACTTGTTAAATTGTGGTGATTCTGATTATTTCAGAATAAAATTAGTTGTCCTGTAGGTTTCCTCTGCTGGGTAGTGCATTTCACAGCAAAGACTCAACCATGAGCACCAAGGAGCTTTCAAAAGACTTCCGGGATAAAGTTGTGGAAAGGCACAGATCATGGGATGCGTATGAAAAAATATTTCAAAGGCCTTGCATATCCCTTAGAGCATAGTCAAGACAATCATTAAGAAGTGGAAGGCGTAAGGCCCCAGCAAGACCCTGCCGTCCCTCCAAACTGGATGACCAAACAAGGAGACTGATCAGAGAGGCCACCAAGAGGCCAATGGCAACTTTAAAAGAGCTACAGGTCTTTATGGAAAAGACTCGTCTCTGTGTGCATGTGACATCAATATCCCAAGCACTCCACAAGTCTGGCCTGCACCGTAGGGTGGCAAGAGGGAAGCCATTACTCAAAAAAGCCCACCTCGAGTCTCATTTGAGGTAGGCAAAAAAACACTCCGGAGATTCTGAAGCCATGTGGCAAAACGTTTTGTGGTCTGACAAAACTAAGATGGAACTTTTTGGCCTAAATACAAAACATTATTTGGCGCAAACCCAACACAGCACATCACCCAAAGACCATCATACCTACTGTGAAGCATGGTGGTGGCAGCATCATGTTATGGGGATGTTTCTCATCAGCAGGGACTGGGGCACTTGTCAGGATAGAAAAATCATAGAGGAAAACCTGCTGCCCTCTGCAAGAAAGCTGAAATTGGGACGGAAGTTCACCTTTCTACATGGCATCGACCAGAAGCACACAACCAAAGCTACACTGGAGTGGCTAAGGAACAAAAAGATAAATGTCCTTGATTGACCCAATCAGTGCCCCAACCTAAATCCAATAAAAAAAATCTGTCATGACTTGAAGATTTCTGTCCATCAACACTACCACACTACTTGACTGAGCTTGTTTTGTACAGAAGAATGGGCAAATATTGCCTAATCAATGGGCAAATATTGCCGAATCAAGGTGTGTAAACTTGGTAGAGACCTATCTCAACAGACTCACAGGTGTAATTGCTGTTAAAGGTGCTTCCACTAAGTATTAACTCAGGGGGTGTGGACACTTATCCAACCAAGATATTCTAGTTTTATATTTTTAATTAATTTTCTGAAATTTGTAGAATTTGTTTTTCACTTGGAAGTTAGAGGGTTACGATGTGTAAATAAAGGTGGAAAAAGTCTGATTTAATGCATTATAATTCCAATTTAATTTCAAAAGGTGATAATTTTAAAAGGGGGTGTAGACTTTCTATAGGCACTGTATATATTGCTCAATAAACTTTTGTTTAATTCTCCTTTCTTTTTCCACAAAAATATTAGAGCCCATGATCCCCTAACAAACATTTATATCCTCTACTACTAGTAGAACACTGTTTGTCTGTATGTGAACAGGATATCTCAAAAAGTTATGGACAGATTCGGAACAGACAAAATTTGGTGGACAAGTTGCGTGTGTGTGACAAGGACGAAATGATTCGATTTTGGTGAAGATTCGGATCGGGATACAAGAATTTCTTTTTTAATTGTCGAAGTGATTCTTCACAATTTAGAGATGCGACCAAAAACGACATATAGAATGATATTTCAAAAAAGTGTGGAAGTGCGGACTATGACAAAAACTTGGTGGATGAGTGGAGTAAATGAAAAGAACACGCAGATTCGATTTTGGTTAAAGTACGGATCCAGATCCGGCCAATCAGTGAGATACAAAACGTAAATAGCCTAGTGGAGATATGCAAGCCATTGCATAATGCACATACAGATATGTTAACTAGGCATACTTATGGTTGGATGGCAACAATAAGGGTAAAAGAGTTCTGCACACAAGTATCACAGATAAAATGGTATTTATTGTTTGTTTATAATAGCATGTATTAATGATCATCAGGTAACCAAGTTTTACCAGACTATCTAATGGAAATTTAAATTTTACATTTCCTTTTGCTGCAACAGAGCCTGGTGTTGGCTTAGTGGTTAGGGTGCCGGCTTGGGATTGTAGGATCCTGGGTTCGAATCCCAGTCAATCGCTGAATTAACGCCAGGGTGGTTGACTCAGCCTGTCATCCCTCTGAGGTCGGCAAATTGAGTACCAGGTCACTGGTAATTCCCTGTGTACCAAGAGGAGACTAATAGGGTTGGCGGCAGGAAGGGCATCTGGCCATAAAATATTGCTTCAAAAAGGGGATGAAGGTGCCCAAAAAAAGGCTAACCCCTGCTCTGTGGGGAAAAATGGCCTCTAAAGGTGGTTCTTCTTCTTCTTCTCTTCTTTTGTTGCAACACAGAACCATGTATGACTGTCATGTGCATTAATTTGTGAAGCACAGAAATTGAAAGGTTTTGCTACTGCACTTTGGTGTGAGCAATGTGGAAATGTTCTCATTAAAGATAGCAGCACAAATATGCCCCCAGATGTAGTACATCTCGGCTAAATAGGGCCAATAAAAGCACTAAATCGACAATATTTGTCCATACAAAATCTCGGCTCATGGAAGTGGGAGGTGGTATAGTAAAGGCAAAACAATAGCAGTAGGCCAATGGGAAAATACGTGGATGAAACAAGCAAAGGGATGAATTAAAAGGAGAGGCGGGAAGAGAGAAGGAAACAGAGCAACCTACAAATAGAAGGGGAGGATTCATGAGGGTAGAAAAGATGGCGGGCGACCAATAATGGTGGTGTATTGCCAGCTTGAAACCCTGGAGGGAAGAGTGGGATTGAATAGACCATTGAAGGCGGAACAAATAGAGTGGTGGAAGCAGTAGGCCAGTAATTTGAGAATTTCACAAGGAGAGTGTCACTGGAAGAACGTGTGATGTGGTGGGATGAACAAAGGAGTAAAAAAAAAAAGCAGAGGGAGCAAAACCAGAGGCAGTAAAAAAAATAATTAAATAATAAAAATAAAATAAACAGAGGGGTCATCAACCTGTCTGCTATGAATGCAGCAGACCTTGCACTTCTGCTTCTTTGTGGAAGATGCCAATTATGTTGAAAGCTTTAGATTCTCCACCATCCAAGAGAGATGTGTGCAACATGGTCACTCGCCTATAAAGAGCAGAACTCCATTGTGCTCTGGCCAAAGGCCTCGTAGGCTTTGCAAAATTCCGGTTCATCAAGGAAGGACTTGGTATGATGGAGGATGCTCAGCATGCAGCTGGCTTTAGAAGCTAGCTTCGATATATGGTCTTCCCAGGAGAGATTGTGGATGATGGAGAGGTCTAGAGATTAAATAAAATGAACCTCTTCCGGTGGTTGATTGTGGAAAAGTCCAATGGAAAAGCAAAAATGATGACATATGCAGTCGTGGCCAAAATATTGGCACCCTTGCACCTTTTCAAATAACTCACAATTTTCTCTAAAAATAAGTTGAAATTGATAAAAGTATTTGGTCTCCACAATTCTTTATTTCACTGTTAATATTACAGAACCGTTGTTTTTGATTCAGAACTTAATATATCCTTTTAAATCAGAAAATGGAAACATTGACGTATGGAAACATCGATCGTGTTTGGTCACATCTCTTCAAAGCTGTCCATGCGCGCATGCTTTCGAAGTTAGGTAACTTTTCACAATTGTGTTTTTGTCGAAACTGTATCTTTTTTCGGTGTGTGTAACTATTGGTGTGTCTTTAATAGTATTCTTGGTGTTGGTTTTTCATACCTGTGTACAGAATCGTCGGTTAGTTCGTGTCGCGTATTCTGAGGCCGAGTGTAGTACTAGTAGGCTACCGTGTCTGACCTTGGCTTGAGGCTTTGTTTCTGTCTCAGCGGTTCTTCGATTGCGCTTGCAATTACTTTCGGGCTCTATTTTTAACGTTTCACGTTCGGTCTCTGTCTCTGTTTTCATCTCAACTCAAAAAAAAATAAAAAAAATTCCCTTCTCTGTTCTTATCCGTTGTTCGTTCGTTCTTCGACCACGTTGTTCGTGATCACATGTTCACGTCGTTAAAAAATGTTTCAACTGTCCCCTGAAGAACTGTATTCTGTCATATACTATAACACCTTTTTCTTCTTCTTCTATAAAAGGATGCTTTCGACTTTCTCACCAAATCAATTCATTCCAAAAAAAAATTCCATCTCTTACAGTTACAGTGCCTCTTTCATACATTCCCTAAACTCTCCAGAACTCCACCCATCCTTCAGCGTCCTCAAACGTATTTTTGACTCGAAGGTCTCAAGAAACTCATTTTGCAATAAATGTTCGTTTCCCATTAATCGTACATTTTTCAAAATCCAATCTCACCCCTCCCCTCCAAATCTTCCCCATCACCCCTTCCCTCCAAAACTTCCCCATCACCCCTCCCCTTCAAAACTTCCATCACCCCTCCCCTCCGAATCCACCCCCTTTCCCCTCGCCTCCAAATCTTCCCCATCACCCATCTCTTTCAAATATTCCCCCTTGCCCCTCCCCTCCAAATATTCCCCATCACCCATCCCTTTCAAATCTTCCCCCTTGCCCCTCCCCTCCAAATCTTCCCCATCACCCCTTCCCTCCAAAACTTCCCCATCGCCCCTCCTCTCCAAAATTTCCCCATCACCCCTTCCCTCTAAACTACCCCCTTGCCCCTCCCCTCCAAATCATCCCCATCACCTATCTCTTTCAAATCTTCCCCCTTGCCCCTCCCCTCCAAATCTTCCCCATCACCCATCCCTTTCAGATCTCCCCCCCTTGCCACTTCCCTCCTAAACTCCCCCCACACCCCTCCCCTCCGAGACTCTCCCTCACTCCTCCCCTCCCCTCTCACCCCTCCTCCTCAAAGCGTCCTCCCCGCTTCTTCCCCCTTCCAACTTTCACCTTCATCTCCCTCAACCTTCTGCCTCACTCTTCCCCCTCCTCAAATAACACCTCAGTGGGCCTCACCCAATCACCATCAAACCTTTTGTCCGCCCCATTCTTCCCTTTCTCCAAGCTATTCTGAAATCTCTGACACACCTTCAACAGCTCTCCTTACCTCTTCCTCCTCTTCCACATCTTACCCTACCACTTCCCCCCCGCCCCCCCCCTGTTCTGTATCTGATGCTCCCCCTTCCTCTTCTTTAACAGTATGGACCTCAAACATCCGGGGCCTTCGCTCAAACTTGACTGATCTCTCCATACAGGTTGCTTCTGACAAACCAGACGTGATCTGCTTAACAGAAACTTTCTCCTTCATGATGTCTCTGATTCCTTGGTATCTCTCACAGGTTACTCCCTCCTCCGGTATGATAGACCTGAGCCTCGTCCTGGAGGGGGGGTTGCTATCTTTATAAAAAAAACTCTCTTCCTCACTCGCCCTGTACTGCCCTCTCTCCACCTCATCCCCAGGAATACCTTTGGCTACGGCTTCCCCTTCGCTCCCACCTTTTGTTCATATGTGTGTTGTACCGTCCACCAAACAGTGATGACTCCATCTACATCTCGCTGTCTGATAATATGGACCAACTTCTATCTACCCATCCCAACTCTCTCTCTTCCTCATATGTGGTGATTTCAATTGTCACCATGCCAGTTGGCTGGGTGTGGGTACCTCTCTCACCAGCCATGGCTCTTCAGCAAAGGACTTCTGTGACTCCCTGGGACTGACAAAATCTGTCAATTTCCCGACCCGGATCTGTCAACGGAGCATCTTCTCTTCTGGACTTGGTTATGACTAACTTCCCTGAAAATGTCTGCTGCTCTTCTTCTGCTCCAATCGGCTCATCTGATCATGTGCTTGTTAAAGTGGACATCTCTCTGAGCATTCTCAGAGAGCCTCCTCAGCATCGACGAGTCTGGCATTTCACTCAGGCCAACTGGCACGGTCTTCAAGCAGCCATCAATCATCTGGACTGGTCTCCCATCTCTACCACCTCTGACATCAACTCATCCTGGGAATTCTTCCAAAGTAAATTGCTCTCTCTCATGCACAGATTTATCCCATCTCGTCTTCAGTCGTCATACCCTTCCTCCCGTCCATGGTACACGGAATCTTGTGGTGAGGCTATTGCCCAGAAACAACTTGCTTTCATCTCCTGGAAAGCAAATCCAACGGAAGGAAATCTCATTTCCTTTCACAAAGCCCGAAACAAGTGTGTGTCCACCCGCAGGAGAGCCAGGAAACAATATTTCTCCGTTCTCAGGACAGACCTCTCTTATCTGTCTCCCTCTTCCAAATCCTGGTGGCGTCTGGTCAAATCTGTTTCTGGTGTTTGTTCCCCCTCCATCCCCTCCCTCACCTCAAACGGCCACACGGCTGACTCCGCACGTGAAAAATTTGAATGCCTCAACTCTGTGTTTGCCTCTAAATCTTGTGTCCCAAACCCATCCCTCTCTGTACCCACCGTACCCAGCTACTCCTGGACTCTGTGTCCTTTCCTCCTGACAAGGTGGAAAAGTTTCTGTCAACCCTCGACTCTGATTCTGCAACTGGACCTGACGGCACCAGCCCATGGGTCCTAAAATCCTGTTCTTCCGCTCTTTCACTCCCTCTCTCTGTTCTCTTCACCCTCTCTTTTGCTCAAGGTCATCTGCCATCTGCTTGGAAATCTGCCAACATCACCGCTTTGCACAAAAAGGTGCAAAAACAGATCCCAGCAACCACAGACCAATCAGCCGTCTCCCAATTATCAGCAAAGTCATGGAATCCATCATTGCTTCAGATATGAAATCTTTCCTCTTCTCCAATGGCTTGATCTCTGATCATCAATTTGGTTTCAGACCTGGTCACTCTACTCTGGACATGCTGCTTCTGCTTTCTCAACAATGGATGGAGGTCCTCAATGCCAAACAGGAAATTAGAGCTGTCTCCCTTGACATATCACGTGCCTTCGATACGGTCTGGCACCCCGCTCTGCTCACCAAACTCTCCTCTTTTGGTATCCATGGAAATCTCCATGCATGGCTGGCAGACTTCCTCTCTAGTCATAGTCAACGTGTGGCCCTCAATGGGTTTCTCTCATCTCCTCTTCCTGTTCAGGCTGGAGTTCCCCAAGGCAGTGTTCTGGGCCCTGTGCTTTTTCTGGTCTTCATCAATGATCTCTCTGACTCTCTTGAAAATCCTCTCTATCTCTTTTCTGATGACTCTACTCTCTGTCGTTCCATTCTTCATCCCTCAGATCGGCAGTCTGCAGCCTCCTCACTCTCTCCAGACCTGGACAAAATCACAGACTGGGCAAACAAGTGGAACATGTCTTTCAATCCTGACAAATCTCACACTCTTACGATGTCTCTCCGAAAAGACTGACTGGACAACCCTCCCATCCACTTTCTGAATAATCCTCTCCAAGAAGTTCTGTCACTCAAGCTTTTGGGTCGCACTATCTGCCATGATCTTTCCTGGGAAAACCACATTTCAAATCTGGCCTCCAAAGGCAGTCGCCGACTGCGCATCCTCCGTCGTGCGAAGTCCTTCCTTGGCACACCTGAGCTCCTCACCACATACAAGGCTTTCATCCGCAGCTCAATGAAATACTGCTCTCCCCTCTGGGCTGGTGCTCCTGCCTCACACCTAGCTCGTCTTCACGCTGTTGAAACCAAAGCATTCAGAATCATTGGAATCTCCCGCGATGAAGCTAACTCCAAGGGCCTCTCACTCACTCACCGCAGGCAGGTTGGTGGTCTTTCCGTCTTCTACCGACTCCTCTCTGGCCTTGCCCCCCCCCCCCCCCCCAGCTCTCTCTGGGCTCTGTCCCGCAAATATTCCTACAGGTCGCACAAGATCTGCCAGCAACCCTCTTATGGTTAAACTGCCAAAATCAAGACTCTGCTCACCTTCACTCCTTCATTCCTCTTTTCTCCCACCTCTGGAACAAACTCCCTCACTCTCTTCAATCCCACTCCACCCTCCAGGTCTTTAAAACAGCTGTTCACCACCATCTCTTATCTTCCCCCATCCAAAACCTTGATCTTTTCTACCCCCGCTAATTTCACCCCAATTCCACTTTTTTGAAATACCAACTTCTGTCCTGGAAGTCCTTGGTGTCCTTGTGTTTTATACTTCTCCCACCCCCCCCCCCCTTCCCACGCCTCCTCCCCCCAAGCCCTCTCCCTCCCACACGTCTCCACCAAGCCCCTGCTCTCAAATGTTGTGTGCTCTCAAGTGTTTGTGTGCTTCCCCTTCTCTCCCTATCTTGTCTTCCGCTCCCTCTTCTATTTATATAAAGCAGTAAAGTATGTTTGTTTGTTTGTTTGTCCTCTTATAACTCGAGAACTACTCATCGCAGAGCAAAACCAAAGGCTTATTCGGAATCAGTACGTCTGAGCAACTACAGCACACCTTAAAATTTAAAAAACTTCGCGTTTTAAAATTATGACGTCATCGGCGTATTTCGGAACGCTAACAACTTCATATTCGGAATCAGTACGTCCCAGAGAAACTTCGTAACATTAATTTTTCAACTTCATCTGATTGACATGGGACCAACGGCATGTGACAGAGTGAAACATACATGCTACATTTATTTGACGACAATGACTTCCGACTTCCGGGTTCTGAATGCGGGACCAATGCCATTTGACAGGGAATAAAAAATAAATGCGACATTCAATTGACGAAACAATGACTTTCGACTTGACTCCCCCCCTCCCCTTCCCCTCCCCCCTCCCCTTCTCCGTCCCGCCTCCCCCTCCCCCTCCCCCTTATCCCTCCCCCCTCCCCTTCCCTTTCCCCCCTCCCTCCCCCTTCCCTCCCCCTTCCCCCCTGCCTCCCCCTTCCTCCTTCCCCCCCTACCCCTCCCTCTCCCCCTCCCCCCTCCCATCCCTCACCCTCCTCCTCCCCATCCCCCCCCCTCTTCTCCCCTCTCCCCCTCCCATCCCTCACCCTCCCCATCCCCCCCTCCCCTCCCCCCTCTTCTCCCCTCCCCCCTCTTCTCCCCTCCCCCCTCTTCTCCCCTCCCCCCCTCTTCGCCCCTCCCCACCTTCTCCTCCCCTCCCTTCCCCCTCCCCTCCCCTCCACCGCCCGGCAATGCTGGGTACTTCTGCTAGTTTTATATATTTTGTTTGTCTGGTTGATTTGTTTGTGAAGTAAATGTCAGCTCTTTCACGAGCCTCGATTCAGTATACAAAAAAAAACAAAAAAAAACAGAAATGGCATTGACAAAATTATTCACACCCGAGACGTAATATTTGGTCGCATAGACTTTGGACAAAATAACTATCCAAGTGCTTCCTATAGCCATGAATAAGCTTCCCACACCACTCTACTGGCAGTTTGGCCACTCTTTTCTTGTGCAAACTGCTCCAGTTCTCCCAGATTTGAAGGGTGCATTCTCCCAACTGCCATTTTCAGACCTCCCCACAGGTGTTCAATGGGATTTGGATCTGGACTCATTGCTGTGTTTGGGGTCATTGTCCTGCTGCAAGACCCATGACCTTCGACGGAGACCCAACTTTCTGACACTGCGTTGAACATTGCGCTCCAAAATACCCTGGTAATCTCCTGATTTCATGATGCCATGCACACATTCAAGGTACCCAGTGCCAGAGGCAGCACAGCAACCCCAAAACAGCACTGAACCTCCTCCATGTTTGACTTTAGGGAAGATGTTCTTTTCTTTGAAGGCTTCATTTTGTTTTCTGTAAACATAGAGATGATGTGCTTTACCAAAAGGTCTAATTTGGTCGCATCTGTCCACATAACATTCTCTCTCAGAAGGATTTTGGCTTGTTCAACTGTGTTTTGGCACATTCCAGTTTTTTTTGTTTTGTTTTTTGTATACAAGTTCTCGGCTCGTGAAAGAGCTAACATTTATCACACAAAAAGTCAAACCGACACATAAAACACAAAATAAGGGGAGCAGTAGACAAGATGGGGAGAGAGGGGGAAGGACACAAACACAACATTTGAGAGCAGGGACATCGAGAGAAATGTGGGAGGGAGAGGGCTTGGGGGGAGGTGGGAGAGGTATAAAACACATGGACACTGCAAGGACTTCCAGGAAAGAAGTTGGAATTTCAAAAAAGTGTTTCTGGGGTGAATTAGTGGGGGTAGAAAAGATCAAGGTTTTGAATGGGGGAAGATAAGAGATGGTGATGAACAGCTGTTTTAAAGACCTGGAGGGAGGAGTGGGATTGAAGGGAGTGGGGGAGTTTGTTCCAGAGGTTGGAGAAAAGAGGCATTAAAGAGCGAAGGTGAGCAGAGAGCCTAGATTTTGGCAGTTTAACCATAAGAGGGTTGCTGGCAGATCTTGTGTGACCTGTAGGAATACTTGGGGGACAGAGCACAGAGAGAGCTGGGGGAGCAAGGCCGGAGAGGAGTCGGTAGAAGACAGAAAGACCACCCACCTGCCTGCGGTGAGTGAGTGAAAGGCCCTTAGAGTTAGCTTCATCGTAGGAGATTCCAAAGTTGGGCTTTCTTATGTCTCTCTCTCAGCAGTGGGGTCCTCCTGGATCTTCTACCATAAAACCCACTTTCATTGAGTTGGCGACGGATGGTGCGAGTTGAAACTGTCGTACCTTGTGTCTGAAGTTCAGCTTGAATCTGTTTGGAAGTTGATCGAGGTGCTTTCTTCACCATTCAAACAATCCTTTGCTGCAATCTTCGATCAAGTTGTCTCTTGCAGCCACGTCCAGGGAGGTTGGTGACAATGTCATGAGCCTTAAACTTCCTGATAACATTGCATTGCGAACACAGGAACATCAAGGTCTCTGTGGATGGACTTGTAGCCTTGAGATTGTCCATGCTTGGCTACAATCTTGTGTCTGACCTCCTCAGACAATTCTCTGGTTTTCTTTCTTTTCTCCATGCTCATTGTGGTACACACAGTGACACAAAAAAGCAGAATCACTCCTTTTCTCTATTCAAACTGGTTGAATGAGTGATTTATATATTGCAGCGAGTTCAATTCCAAAGTAAAGGAGAATCACCTGCTTGAAATATAATTATTTCTAACAACTTCTAAAAGGTGCCAATAATATTGTCCGGCCCATTTTAGGATTTCTGTGTGGAATAAGCTAAGATTTAGTAATTTTTTCATCTTTTTTTGTTTTGTTCCACTGCAAACCAAAGAAACACAAATGTGGATACCAAAATATTTTTTAATTTAAACAATTTTCAGGAAGAAATGGTGCATTATTTGAAAAAGTGCAAAGGTGCTAATATTTTTGACTACGACTGTCGACAGATGGATTTAATCGGAAATATAGTTTCACTAAGAAACTTAAAGAATAAAAACCTAGACTAGATAAAGTAATCTTAAAAAAGAAAAAACATCCAAGCATCCTGTTTCCTAGGACATGTTGCATTATCAGCATTTCCAAGCGGTCATTTACATGTTATGCAAACAAAACTGGTGAACCTCCCCCCAACCCTGTTTCCGCAATTTGGCCATCCCCTTTATTCATCCTCCTGCTATCTACTTCAGACCTCTTTAGTCACCCTATCCTCGTCTTCCTATTCTCAATTTGCCCCCAACCCAATTTTTCCCTTCCAAAATATGCAACATGTTGTCACCCTTTCTACTAAGATACCCCACTGGGAAATTCCAGCTAAGAACAGCAACTAATTCAATGAATGCTATACTACTATATTCTGATTCAATTACCAATTCGATAATTCTCCGATACAGTACATTTAAAATTTTCTACATTAGACCATGGAAATACAAAGTAAGCAAAATTACAGATCATTCCTTTCAAACACACAATGCATGCAATGTTCCCCCATGTGATGGCAAAAACGAAAACTCACATGGGAAGTGGAGGTTAAAAACAAAAATCTAAATGTCAATGTAAGAGGATGTAAAAGGAAAATAAAAATAATGATAATAATAATAATAATAATAGACCAGGAGCATGATGGATCAAAGGATGACCATGGATAAATATGGCAGAAGTAGCCCCAACTTACCTTTGACATGCACAGATTCCCAAGTTTCAGGCTCAACTTTCACAATCTTAAGCAAGTCTGCAAATAAAACTCCCATTGGTTTTGCTTGTTGAAAGCATAGTAATCCAAATATTGATATTGAATTTGCGCATTGTTATTCACATTGAAAAATGTACGTCTCTGGAGGGTCAGATGTTACCAGGTATAGATTTGTTCTCCACCTTCTGCCGCTCACTCAGCACCGATTACATCACTGCAGAAATCGTTTTTTATTTAATTGTTCTAAATCAGACATTCGTCCCTTCAAGTTTAACCTGGGCAAGTGTGTGGTGTGTGGAGTGTGGTGTGTGTCTTAAAAAGCAGGAGACCAAACCAAAGTTTTAATGGTGTTTTTAGAAGTATTTTAGAAGTATTTTAGAAGTATAGAAGTTTTTATAAGTAAGTAATAGACGAAGTCGACAGAGGCATTATGTTTTAAGGTTGTCTGTCCGTCCGTCCGTGATAGGTTTTCGTTACCGCAATAACTTGAAAACGGCTGAAGGGATCTCAGTCAAACTTGGTACAAGTATGTATAACGAGGTAAAGATGAACTGATTAGATTTTAGGGTCACGAGGTCGAAGGTCAATGGTCATGCTAGGTAAAAAGCCTGTTACTGCAATAACTTATGAACCAGTGTAGGATTCTGACCAAATTTGGTACAATTATGTAGAATGATGTATAGATGAACCGATTAGATTTTGGGGTCAAGAGGTCAAAGGTCAAATGTGAAAGTCTGTAATAGGTCTAACTTGAGAGCAGCTGAAGTGATATAATTCAAACTTGGTACAGGTATGTATGTATAATGATGTAAAGATTAACTGATTATAATTTGGGGTCATGAGGTCAAAAGTCAAAGTCTTTAATAGGTCTATAACTTGAGAACGGCTGAAGTTATCTAATTCAAACTTGGTACAGGTATGTATAATGAGGTAAAGATGAACTGCTTATAAATTGGGGTCATGAGGTCAAAAGTCAAAGTCTTTAATAGGTCTATAACTTGAGAACGGCTGAAGTGATCTAATTCAAACTTGGTACAGGTATGTATGTATAATGATGTAAAGATTAACTGATTAGCTTTTAGGGTTGAGGGGTGAAAGGTCAAAGTCTGTAATAGGTCTATAACTTGAGAACGGCTGAAGTTATCTCATTCAAACTTGGTACAGATATGTATAATGATGTAAAGATTAACTGATTAGATATTGGGGTCCCGAGGTCAAAGGCCAAAGGTCATGTCAGGTAGGCAAGAATGTGATAACTTGTGAACAGCTGAAGTGATTTAAGTTAACACTAGGTAAAGGTATGCATTATGATGTAAGCATACAACACAACAACAACATGCATTTTAAGGCCATGTTCCCTGCTAGAGCGGGGGTTAGCCTTGCGGTCCCCATGACAATCTTCTCCATTTTGCCCTATTTTCTGCATCTCTCCTTGTTAACCCCCTTGCCCGCATTTCTTCTTCCACCATCTTTAGCCAAGTCTTTCTCGGTCTTCCCCGTCCTCTACTTCCTTCTACATTAACTTCCATCACTCTTCTCAACCAGTCACTTTCATCCTTTCTCAATACATGACCAAACCATCTCAACCTGTTCCTCTTCACAGCATCAATCACAGGCAATATTCCCATCATCTTTCGCAATTCATCATTTGTCTTCCTCTCTCTCAACGATACTCCGCACATCCATCGAACCATTCGCATTTCCACCCTTTCCAGCCTTCGTTGCTGCTCTACGTTCATTACCCATGTCTCGCTCCCATAAATCATAACACTTCTCACACATGCAGCATACACCTTTCCCTTCAGCTTCAGCGACACTCTCCTCCTCATCAGCACGCCACTCAGTTCCCGAAACTTCTTCCATGCACATCTCACTCGAGCAACCGTTGCCGAGTCTGATACACCTTCTCCATTCAGCATGTCTCCGAGGTAGCAAAATGTTTTCACACCTTCCAGCTTCACGCCGTCTCCAAGATCCAACTCAACATTTCCTCCATCTGCAGCTCCCTCTGTGCACACCTTACATTTGAATGTAGCTGCCACACTGGTTAATGACCCTCTCAGACCACTACATTTTTGATGAACCCACTCAGCACACATTGTACATTGAATGGAGTTCACTCCGACACCCTTCCTGCACACAGCACACGGCCACTTCCCAGTTCTTTCCACCTCACCACATGCTTTACCACTTGCCATCACCTTTGTCTTTCCGATATTCACCTTCAGACCTTTTGTCTCCATACATTCCTTCCACTTGTTCATCTTTTCCTTCAGTCCATCCATACTTTCCGCAATCAACACCAGATCATCTGCATACAACAACTCCCACGGTAAACCCTCCTTTACGGTCTGAGCCAGCACCTCCATCACAGCTACAAATAGTAGTGGACTTAGTACCGACCCCTGATGCACTCCCACCTTCACCTCAAACTCACCACTGTTCCCGTCCTTCGTCCTTACAGCTGTGCGTGCTCTTTTGTACATTGCCATCACTACTCTGATCAACCATTCCTCCACTCCTAACTTCCTCAATGCCCATGTCAATACTTTGCGTGGAACCCTATCGAATGCTTTCTCCAGATCAACAAACCCAAAAAACAACTTCTTCCTCTTATCCATGTACTTCTCCTGCAACTGCCTCACAATGAAAAGCGCATCTGTCGTTCCTCTTCCTGGCATAAATCCAAACTGCATTTCGTCGATCTTCACTTTCTTCCTTATCCTCCTCTCCAACACCCTTTCCAATACCTTCATTCCATGCTCCAATAACTTTATCGCTCGGTATGATGTAAGCATGAACTAATTAAATTTTGGGGCCAAGAGGTCAAAGGTCAGAGGTCATGTCAGGTAAAAATGTGATAACTTGAGAACAGCTGTATGTATTTAAAGCAAACTTGGTACAAGTATTATAATGATGTAATGATGTGGGCAGAGGCATATCAGTCGACGTTGAAGAGTGTTGTTCTAGTTCTTATATAAAACCGGAGTGGGCATTAGGGATAGCCTTTTGTTTACTAATTATCTATTATATATTGTTTACAGGGATTGGGAAGATTATATATCTTGGTTGTGAATAGCCAAGAAAAATTAATAAATGCATTAAGTAATGCTCAGGTTGTCTTTTATTACCGTTAGCAGGGTTCGAAATAAGCGCTGACCCGGGTGCCAAATGCCACCAAAGACTCCGTTTGGCCACTTATCAAAATCGGTGGTTATATATATATATAGTTATGTTTGTGGGGTAGCGATGTGTAGAGTCAGGTAGATTTGTATAGGTAGGTGCTCCGATGATCGTGATGAGAACCATCACCATGTAATAAGTTTTGTTTAACCGAATGTCGGATTCAGGTGTATCTTCATCCCCATCACGAGGGGGCAGGGCATGTTATTCAGCTTAGGGAATAAGGATAAATTATCTCTGTACGTCTTCCCCTTTTATCCTTTGAGTTTTGATTTTGATTTGATTTTTTGAGATTTATCCTTTGTCCCTTTTGGCACCACACCGTACACACTAGTAGGAATCGCCAATAGATTGCACTAAATAATAACAATAAAACCAACCAGAAGCCAGACATCAACACCAAGGGCTAACAATCCCGCCTGGCAGGCACGCATCGCTCGGGCAGGCCGAGAGCCACGCCCAGGACAGTGATTGGGCGGGAGTTGACCAACAGGAAGGCCGGGGTACGAAAGGACTCGCTGATTGGCCAGGGCGGAGCAAGAAGGCACTCATCGATTGATGAAAGAAGGGCGAGCAAGAAGCGGCGCGCTGACTGGTAGAGAGCTGAGCAGGCAGTAGTGGCCTGCGGGCTGATTGATGGAGAAGCGCCGATGACATGACGACCCGACGTTAAAAGAACTCTCGGACCGACATTTTCTCTCTTGCCTTCTCTTCTTGTCTCTCTTGTTCTTTGCCCTCGACGACCTCTGGCCCCCTTGTTCTTCTCCCTCACGCTCTTGTGCCTGTTCTCGTTCTGGACATCGGGAATGATTGTGCTTGGACTGACCGTTTTCAGAGACGCCATCGGAGACGTACATCCGTTTTAATAAGCCCTTTTGTTGTTTTCCCTGTACATTTCTAAACCCGGTTTTTTGTTCGAGGTATTTTCTGCAGGTTGAAGACTGCCCGGCGGGATCGCTCAGGTAAGCGCTTCAGCTTCCTCCCCTTTTCCCTTTCTTTCCCCACGTGTATCAAGTCCACAATTGAACTGAACGCTTGGGAGTTAAAGCTCGCTATTGGCCATTCGTGATCCTGTGGCGTCAGATTCGCTGAAAGGAACACCAATCTTTGCGTAATTGAATTTTTTTTTTATAAGGTTGTTGTTTGGTGTTAAAAAGACATTAGATGAAAGAAAAGGGGAAAAATGTACGATTTGTACGATTTGGATTCATGGAGATTAGGAATCAACGTGGTGGATAAAACATCTTTGTAGGGAGAGGAATACGTGATTATATTTACTTCCTGAGAGTGGTTTCATTGAAATCTGATCTCAAGTTAACAAGGAAGGAATCCAGGGAGATCCTGCTCTCCGTGCAGGGATAACCAACATCACGTGTTGGCATTTGCAGTTTTGATACGAGTGTCCATGTACCCATTAAAAAAAAGAATTAACTTTTTCTTTTTCTTTTTTGTATCACAAACATTCCTGGGAGTTACCCAAATCCACCGTAGTTGGATTTATTGAAATCCGTTAATCCATTCTCAAGTTATAACACGACAAACAGACAAGGCTCCTTTTATAATATAATAATATTGTTATGTCAGTGGGGTAGTGATATGTAGAGCCAGGTAGATTTGTGTAGTTAACATGCTCCGACTGTCGTGAAGAAGAAGAACCACCATCATGTAATAAGTAGAGGACCTGTTTAGCCCGAATGTCGGATGAAGTTGTATATTTGTCCCCATTACGAGGAATGGGGCATGTCAACTGGTTTTCGGGATTATGTTAATTCCCCTGTTCGTCAAACCTCAGCGATTTATTTCCTTTGTCCTTTATGGCACCGCACCATAGAAACAAGTGAGAAAGTGCCCATTAAACCACACTTAATAAAAACCAACCAGAAGCCAGGCATCAAGCACTCGCGCTAACAATCCCACCTGGCAGACACACATCGCTCAGGCAGGCTGAGAGCCATGCCCAGAAGGACAGTGATTGGGCGGGAGTTGAACAACCGGAAGGCCGGGGTAAGAAGGGACTTGCTGATTGGCCCCAGGGCGGAGTAGGAAGGGACTCGCTGATTGGTGAAGGAAGGACGAGGAGGAAGCATCACGCTGATTGGCAAGGTTTGACCGATGTCAGAAGCGGGCTGCGTGTGGATTGGTGGATTGCTGAGCATGCAGTGGTGGCCTGCGGGCATTGGTGGAGAGGCACAGATGACGTCACGAGACGGTCAATAAAAGAACCATCGGACCGACATTTTCCCTTGTTTTCTTTTTCTCTCGTTCTCGTTCTCTCTCGTTCTCTCTCGTTCTCTCTCTCTTTCTTTCCTCTGCCCTAATAATAATAACTAGCCGAAACCCGTGGAACATCCACGGAAGGGAGGATGTGGTGTATGGATAGAGTGTACCATTATGGATGGCATAGGGGATTTGCTTGTCCGAGTAAGAGTTAGGAAGAAAGATCAATTTTCACTTGTGCAAAAATGCTACTCACAATTACATCGCCTGTGCGTCGGCCTGTGATTGAGCCAGAGAGTTGGCCTGTGAGTCAACTTCCTTTCCAATGTCTGCAAGAATTGAAATACTGATTGTGAATGTGTAAAATTATATGAAAGAAGAACATGCATTTCAATAGATGATGCCATCGAAAAGGAGAGCAGCTGTCAATAGAAAAGGATGTCTGACATCAATTTGACATTATTGCACAGGAAATGACAAACAAAGAAACAGTTCATTTCCATCGGGTAATATTACGATGAGAGATCAGCCGATACCTTTATTATGTCCATCAGCATCCATGGCACTTAGAAAAAAAACGCAGCATCAGCCAGCCGCAGCCAACTATCACGTACCGTCTCGAAGTCAATGCCATCCTTTTATCTCTTCGTATACAAGTACAACTCACTGATCGCAACGTCACTCCATTTAACTTTATTAAAATGACGATGAAGACGTGAAACCCGTGGAACATCCACGGAAGGGATATCGTTCGTCTGTTTTCAGCTCGTTATCTTTAAGCTTCCTTACGTCTCGCCACCTGCTACACCTCTCTGAGTTACGAGGATTTATGCATCGCACCCCGAGTATCGCAACGTCACTCCATTTAACTTTATTAAAATGACGATAAAGACGTTTCCTTATATATCCTAATTTCAAATGTTCAAGGGAATAAAAAGACCATTTGGTTCACACCACCCATCACACCACTTGACTGTCCAATCAGCGGAAGGCTTGCATCGCCTTCGCCCAGCAGACGCCAATACGATGGTGTCGTAAGATGGCGTCGTATTGGCCGATAATCGGATGCTTTTGGGTCCCAAAGTCGGCAAATTCAGATTTTTCGAGTATGGCTGTACGTGATAAACAAAGAGCGCGGTTCGTAGATGGAAAATGCATTAGTGCCGTGGGCATCGGGTCACTGGGTGCGGCGTAAAAGGGATAACAAAGTCGAGTCCTTACGGTATTATTATATAGATAAAGGAGTCTTATATAGCCCCATCAAGCAGAGTAAACGACCCTCATGGCGCTTTACATTATCATGCGAACGCACACACACCACACAAACACACACACACACACACACACACACACACACACACACACACACACACACACACACACACACACACACACACACACACACACACACACACACACACACACACACACACACACACACACACACACACACACACACACACACACACACACACACACACACCTTCACTCTTGCCCTATTCCTCTCCCTCCCCATTCAAAACCCACAGATGTGTACTCCCCCTCCTCCTCCCCTGCACATGTACATGTACACAGACATACTCTCGATCTCTGTCCCACCTCAAACCAAAGGGAAAACAGGACTTGGACTTTGAAAGACTTGTGAAACAGACAGGTTTTGAGGGAGGTTTTAAAGGCAGGAAGAGAGTCAACATGTCGAACAGAGGAAGGCAAGTCATTCCAGAGCAGAGGTGCAGCAAAGGAAAAGGATTTCTCACCAAACGACTTGGTGCTGGTGCGTGGCGGCTCTAAGGTCATAGAGTCGTCGCTTGAACGAAACCGTCGCCGAGGTTCATAGAGAGTGAGCAAATCGGAGAGATTGTGAGGTCCCGTTCCACACAATGATTTATAACATAGTGTGCAAATTTTGTATTGCACACGAGCAGAGACAGGCAGCCAGTGTAAAGATTCAAGAAGCGGAGTAACATGGTCAGACTTCTTCGCCTTACAGACAAGACGAGCGGCAGAGTTTTGAACCTTTTGTAACTTATCCAAGAGAAACTGAGGGCAGCCAACATACAAAGAATTACAATAGTCTAGCCTTGAGAGGACAAGGGCACAGACCAGAGTTAGAGCAGCTTGAGGAGTAAGAAAGTGGCGAATGGATGTGATCTTTCGCAGCTGAAAGTATGCTGATTTGCAAGTTTGAAGTACTTGCTTGGAAAATGTCATGTTACAGTCGAAAACCACACCAAGGTTCTTGGCCGACGAAACAAAGTTTACATCGGTTTCACCAACATGAATAGTGGTAGGAAGTGAACATTGTAGAGGACATCTGTGTGATCTTACAATCATAGACTCTGTTTTAGCATCGTTCAGCTGAAGTTTGTTTTGGGTCATCCACGCCTTCAGGTCGGCAATACAGCCTTCTAACACTTCAACAGTGGGCACGATTTGTTGAATCGTGCTTCCTTTGTACAGCCGATTGTCGTCCGCAAAGGCGTGGTGATCAACTGAATGTCTGGCGACAAGATCAAATAGAGGCTGAGTGTACAAAAGAAAGAGGATAGGTCCCAGGACTGAGCCCTGGGGAACGCCAAAGGAAAGCGGAGAAGGGGCTGATTTCTGGCCATTGACAACAACTGTTTGCACTCTATCAGTAAGATAGGACATCAGCCAAGAAAGGGGAGTACCAGTTATACCAAATGTGATTTCAAGACGATGAATTAAGACACTATGGTCAATCGTGTCAAAGGCGGCAGACAAGTCCAAAAGAGCAAGAACGGAAACCTTACCACAGTCAAGAGAGGTCAGAAGATCATTGGTTATTCTTAGGAGAGCGGTCTCGGTGCTATGGCCTGGTCTATATGCTGACTGGCGAGAATTGAAAAGATTATTTGAAACTAGATGGTCATTCATCTGTGATAGCACAATTCTTTCTGTGATCTTTGCCAGGAAAGACAGGTTGGAGATAGGACGGTAATTTTTCATGTCGTTAAGGTCAAGGGTAGGCTTTTTAAGAAGTGGTTTAACAAGAGCTTGCTTAAAGAGAAGCGGAAATGAACCCGTAGTCAGAGAATCATTGATAACTGCAGTAATAAATGGGAGGAGGGTGTCCAAACACTCAATAAACAAATCGGTGGGAAGGGGGTCAAGATCACATGTTTTTGTGTTTGACTTGAGGATTGTACATTTGACAATTTCCTCAGTAACAGGAGTAAACGAACTAAGAGGTCGTCCGTGAAAGCAGTGTTCAGCATCATCGAAGGAAAGGAGTGACTGCTTGTCAAGATTGTTTCTTATTGACTGAATTTTATTGTGAAAGAAATGCAGGAAGCATTGGGGTAGTTCGTTTTGAGGAAATACAGTGGGAAGAACGGATTTATTTTTGGTGGCAAACAGGCGGTTGGTGATGCTGAACAGTTGCTTGCAGGAGGAGCTCCTAGTAATCCGATCAGAAATATATGACGTTTTTGCTTTCAGAATGATTTTTATGTCGAGTCTTTTAGCTATGTTATACAACTGTTTATGGACTGTGAGGCCAGTCCTCAGCCACTGTCTCTCGGCACGTCGACGTTCCTTTTTGGCAGCCCTGACTTCGTCGCTGACTGCGCTGAACCACGGAGTACTCCTGCGTCTGGGAACGGCGCGCCGTGTCGCTGGAGCATGACAGTCCAACGCTGTGCGGAGGCAACAGTCGAGGGCTTCTGCAGTGACATAGGAACGGCCAGAGAGACGGGTGCGAAGGTCCACTTTAAAGGCGGAACGGTCGATGGCACGAATGTTGCGGGCAGTGATGAAGGTGGGCTGAAGATGAGGAACAGCAATACTCAGGTGGCTGGTGACACAGAAGTGGTCCGAGGTGATAGCACAGGTCACTGACGTGGACTGCACCAACTGATCATCGCATCTGTGCACTAACCAATCCAGGATGTGTCCTTTAACGTGTGTAGGTTGGGAGACAGACTGAGACAGACTAAAAGTAGAAAGGAGGTCATCTCACTTTGAAGTGAGAGGATGTTGTGGTTGGTCGTAGTGGACGTTGAAATCTCCAAGAATCAAGACGAATTCAGGAAGAGTATTGCAGTGGTCGAGCAGATTAGGAAGCTGGGTCACGAACATAGAGTCAGTAAGCTTGTTTTTCCGGTTACGTGGAGGTCGGTAGAGGCAGAAGAAATGAAGAGTGCTTTCTGACAGAGTGAAGGTGACATGGGCTAGCTCGTAGGATGAATGGTCGAACGAAAAAGTCGTGGTGAAGGAGACAAAGGGAGAGAAGTTGTCTCTGTAAATAACAGCCACGCCCCCACCCCTAGAGGAGCGAGGAAATGACTGCAGGGTGTATCCAAGTGGGGTGAGATCAGCACATCTCGCTTCGCAGCCACTGGGTCGGAGCCAAGTTTCGGTCAGAAAAAACACGTCGATATCGTTATCTTGAATAAATAAATATAAATATATAAAATATAAATGCCAAACGCCAAAACGCCAAAACGCCCAAACGCCAAAGAACCACGGTTCTTCCAGTTCTTCCAGCGCAGGAGGATGCGCGAGAAAGGTGTGTAATGGACAAGGTGACAGAGGCAATGGAGACGAAGGACCGGGAGGTGAGGACGCATATAGAAACGGTCAAGGTGGCCTTAGAGGACGAAATTGAGGAGACGCACCGGGAAATAAAAGAGGTGAAGCAAAAGTTAGAGGAAGTGGAAGAGGGGGTGAGTGAAATTAAGAAGAGACGGAGGGAAAATAAGAGGGAGATAAAGGAGGAAGTGATGGAATATGTACAAGGTCGGTGCTCAAATCGTGATGGTGTGCTCGCTAACCAAATAAAGAGTTTGCAGGTGGCGAAGGAGGTGCGGAGACGAGGTGCCGAGGTGAGTGGCGATATACGCGGAAATGTATATGGTGTGAGGGGAGATTCAGTCGGCTTGGGGGTTGGTT
This sequence comes from Myxine glutinosa, assembly GCF_964187855.1. NCBI lineage: Eukaryota > Metazoa > Chordata > Myxini > Myxiniformes > Myxinidae > Myxine > Myxine glutinosa. Next base: position 856,088 of record NC_136264.1, read on the forward strand.
TGGACCCGGGTGTTCGTGAGAGGCCGCTGGTAAAGTGTGCGACAGGTGCAGAGTGTGAAGGAGGAGGTGTGCAAGAATGTCCGACTATGGAGTGTGTGGAATGTACGGACGGCGTTGGAACGCCGGGCTTTGTGAGTGTGAAACGGGTCGCGTGGTGTGAGCATGCAAGTGAAGCATCGACGTTGACCGGGTTAGCAGTTAGGGTGACGGATAGCGGGCGCCCGGTGCGCTTTGTTGGATGCAAAGCTTCACGCGGGGCGCGCTTTGTTGGATGCAAAGCTTCGCGCGGATCGATGCTGCGTCGCCCCGCTTCGGAGCGTCGCGCACGATTCGGGCCTGGCCCCGCCCCGCACGGTCGAGTCCGGGCCTTGTCGGGCGAGGCGACCGGTCCGGTTCAAGGGCGAGTAGGAGGAAGCGGTACGGTGCCCCCTGGCGGGGGCGGGGTTCCGACCGGGCGAGATTGAGCCATCGGGCCCGGGACCGCAAGGTGCCGCGCCGAGATGGTGCGTGGAATCTCGGCCCGACCAAACCACCTCCCTTGAACCGAAAGCCGGACGGATTCAACCTGTAGGCGACCAAACCACCCGCGTTCATTGCTCGGCTGTGCGAAGCCGGGCTTTGGGAATGTAACGACGCACCGAGGCTCAAGTTTAATGAACGGTGATGATGATAGTGTTTTTGGATCCGAAATTTAGAAAAGTGAATAGAATTGGCAGATAATTGGCAAATTTTTGATTTGTTGCATTTGGATGGGCCAAATTGGTAGTGAGAGATGCCCGATGTGGGGGGATGGCAACTCTGCCATCCCTCACAGCGGGGGCAAAGGAGCACTAGTTATGGGGTTTATGGCAGTGAAAACTAGCCCGGGAGGGTTAGGATATCGTGTGTAGGGATCTAGAGAAGATGACCATAGGTAACGGTAAGGTTAGGTAGTGACAATGATACCTGTAGTGGGGACGCAGGTAGATTAATTTGGATTATAATGACGAGGGAGCGCAATAGTTTAAAGGGGCGACTGGGAAGCGCGAGTTCCAGAGGGGAGTAGTTAGATAAGATGATGCCGTGTGAGTGTTGGAGGTGTATTCAGAAGTGTATTGTGAAAAGTGTATGAGTGAGTGTTGATATCGAGCAAATGAGGAATTGCTAGGCAATGCTCAGGAGAGATGTGTGTATGAGCGTGGGAAAATCTGGGTGCCTGAGGCAATGGTCTTGAGAATCGAAAGTGTATTGAGCGTGGAGGTGTATGGAGCAGTGTATGAGTGAGTGATGGTGATGTGTGCTGTGTTGACCAAATGGTCCAGGAAGGAAGGAGGGTGCAGGTGGCACCAGGTGAGATTGCACAGGTGTGCAACTGCAGGTGTATGGAGAATGGTTGTGTGAAATACATGGAGTGTGGAATATATGGAGTAGGGAATGGATGGTATGGAGTGAGTATGGTGGAAACTGTGGAGTGGAGTGGATGGTGCGAAGGTGTGGATGGGGGAAAGGAGGATGGACCCCATCACGAATACCCAGGGAGGGTAGTGTAAGTATTAGGTAGAGGGTATAGGTAAATTGTGGTTGGATATTGGCATCTGTGGTGCGTGTGGAAGAATGGTGCTTGGATGGGTGTGTTAGTGTTGTGGAAATGGCTGGGTGTGTAGCCTGCTAGTGTGTGTAGTTGGTTTGGGCACTCCACCACTGTGAGGATGTCGGCCAGGTGAGGCCGCAGGTGGGCTCTGGGAGCCGGTAGAGTAGTTGTGGATGGGGCCCGAGGATCCGGAGGACGGACCCGGGTAGCCCAGTGCCAGAGGGCACCGAGTGGGGAGAGCGCCAGAGGGCCTTCCCCAGTAGATAGGTTAGGGTGAGGAGCTAGGTAAGCTCGGGTGGAAACTACAGTGGTGGAGGTGTGCAGGTGGGTAGACCTGCTGGGAGAGCTACACGACTCAGCCTGGAAATTGTGCAAGGGCACCGGGAGATGAATCGGGGGAGTGAGACCCCAAATTGAGAAGCACCACAGTTTGGTCAATGGGAATTGGTTTTTAGAACCCATAGTGTAAGTTGGCCAATGGATTGGCAGGGAAGACCCCGGGTAGTGTAAAGTGTGTTAATGTCAGTTAGAGGATAGTTAGGATGGAAATCTCTTCGCACCATCTACATCCACTCACCTGAGGTGACGAAACTCCACACCATGCCATGGTTTGTTGTTGTTATTTTATTGTGCAAATGTTTGGAATGTGAGACGCATCATGACGTGGGTGTGACATTGTGCTGATGTTCCATCTCTTCCTCCTTATGAGGATTGATGATGAATTGGTGATGGCAAATTTTGAAGTAGAGGGAGTGAAGACTAATTTGGTATAGGGGAAATATGGGGAAGATGAGACATTGGTGACGAATTACAATATGGGGTAAGGGCAGGGGTAGAGTAGGTGACAGGGGGGGTGACGTACGGTAGGGACGAGCTTTTCTCCCGTCCGTCTCCAAACGCACCTCGCCTTGCATTGCCTTGTTTGATGTGTACCCTTGTGACCTTACCCCTCGCTCACCTGTCTTCCCCCCCCCCCCCTTGTCTCCTACACGAGGACTGTGCGCCACTGGGCGCCGAGGGGAGCGTGCGGGAGTCCGCCATTGTGCGCCCGAAACTCCCGGAACCAGCTGTCTGCATCGATGCACCACCTTATGGACCACATGTCTGTGGCTGAGCACCACTGATGGACCCCATGGGTTGGGGCATGGCCCCTCTGCTGGAACCGGCCATGAAGGCCCGAGATCTTGCTGGCGGACCTTGGTCACAGGACACCGATGCCACACAGGTGAACCCCCTAGTCGGCCCTGTGGGCCATAAATTAAAAAAATGGACACGTTTTGTGCTTGCAAATTTATTTCCACCAAATACGCCGCCAGCAAAGAAGTTGACAACATCAGGAAGAATACCAATGGCCAGCAGATGGAGCCAAAGAGGAAGACCAGCACCAAGGGTTTGTTTGGTTATTTTTATTAAGAACTGTGGTGACTGTGCACCGATTGGTGCTTGATGATGTTTTTGGTGCGTTGTGGGTGCTTTCTGGTGCGTCGATGCAGGGCAGACTGTCTTCCCCCCCCCCCCCTCCCCCCCCCAAACGAACAATCACAGGTCCTGGGTTAGTTTTGTAAATAAAATAGAGTAACTGTAAATAATGCTCCCCCATCATTCATGTTGTAGTTTGAAGACAATTCCGCAATTCGGTTAGCTGTGGGCGTGAGTCTGTTAGGTAGGGTGCAATGGAGCAGCGGGACATATTTATTTATGTTTTAAAACGGTCACACCCAGGGTCAGGTTAAATGTAGAGGGAACTACACCTGCGTGCCACACTAAAAGTAAAAGTAATAGGCCCGGAACGTGCCTAAGAGGAGGAGGGTGCAGTGTCGTGGATATGAGAATTGTGTTTTTTTATTGTGGTAAAATGTCACCCTCCTTCCTCCAGTTGTTGTGTATAAAGGTCAAAGGGCGTCCCTTAGTTAGGTCATATACAATCACGTTAGCCAATCATAGATTTCCTCCTTGTTGGTAGTTATTTCCTTATTCTGTGTATTAGGTTAAGGCTTTGTCTTCCATTAATTAATACTCCATTGCACCGAATTCAAATAGATAGATCCCCTTTTTCAAATTCCCCCAAAGCCTTTATTGCCAACTGCATTTGCCTCCATTGAGCACGCGGTCGGCTCGGAGAAGAAAGGCGTGTCTCCACCTCGTCATAGAGGGGAGGAGTGAGCCAGCCCCGAACAACCAACCAAGCACGAGGGGTTTGGCTTGAGAGGGCGGAGGAAGAGCGATCGGGGAGGTTCGTAAAGGTTAGAGGGTGGGGCTTATATAACCGGCGGGAGACGCCCCCACCTCAGATGAGTCCTGGGAAAGCACGCGACGTCAGCACGGCGGCACGAAGAGACGATTAAGTTCAAGAGAGAGAGAGAGAACCCGTCACGCCAGACCCCTCACCAGCAGCTTTGACTCCACCAGCAGGTTGGCTCCACCAGGCAGCTCCGACCCGTTACCCTGCAGGAACCAGGATCGGTGGCATCGGTGGCCGTCGAGGTCCAGCCCGACGTCCCGTGCGGGATCAAGCTCTAGCCAGCTCCGTGCATTCCTCCCCTTCTCTGCCGTCCCAAACCACTCCAGCCAATCCACCCTTCATTCCCCATTCGTGTGAGTCTGTCTTTTGTTTGTTCTGTCCTGGGTTAAGTAAGACTGCATAGGTAAGCTAAGGTGCACTGTGTCCGCTTCTTCTTCTTCTTCTGTTTTTATTTTATTATCCTTCCTCCTCCTTGGTTTCTTTTAATTGTGTAAATATTAGTAATAAATTATAGTCGTATTTCAAACCCTTTTTGTCTTCTTCTTCTTCACACCCGTCGTCTTTGTCTTTTCCCCATTGAATACCTGTGGCACGATTTGGCCAACGTTCAGGATCGGGTTAGTCTTTGTTAACGGTTCGTGCCGCGGCTGCCATCCGCTCGGCAAATTAACATCTTATCCGTGGTCGCGAACGAAGCTGCTCACCTGCCTCTGGAGGGAGCTTGTGCAGCTTCAGGGACCACGTCGGTCAGTCACAAACGAGGGGACTAATCCCCCCTCGAGAAGGGATCCGAAGCCGACGTTGGGTTCCGTAACATTTGGTGCCAGGAGTGGGATTCGAACCCACGCCTCCAAGGGAGACTGCGAGTGGTCGAGTGGTCGAGCTGGGTCACGTTATCTTGAATAAAACGATATCGTTATCTTGAATAAAAGAGGTAATTTCGGTTCGCTTGTCAGGACTACTTACAGACTGAGCGTTGAATCAGGCGAGATACACGTCAGAACGGTGTTGTTTTGGTGCTGTGTATGTTCTACAGGGATAGATGAGGTTATTGAAGTTGACAGGAGACACTTTTTCGCAGGAATTATTAAAATGTGGGTCGGGCCGTCGCTGGTCGCGAAGAGAAATCACAATCGGTATTTTTCTCTGCTTTCCCCTCCCGCCTCGCTTTGTGCATTTTCTCAGGAAACCAACGCCGATTTCAAGTTCTTTGAGGCCTGACACGAGTCCAGGAGTCAATCGAGTGGTGTTGTTTAAAGACAGAAGTTTTTGCCGAGTGTAGCGAATAGGCCTCGGGATAGAGGAGTTAGAGCGGATAGTCGAGCTCGGTACATGCAGCGGTGCGTGCAGAGGTGGGGCGAGCAATGGGGCGAGCGGTGGGGCAAGCGGTGCGACGGGCGATGGGACGTGCGATGGGCCGGGCGATGGGACGAGCAATGGGACGAGCAATGGGGCGGGCGATGGGGCGGGCGATGGGGCAAGCGATGGGCGGGCGATGGGCGGGCGATGGGCCGGACGATGGGACAAGCGATGGGACAAGCGATGGGACGAGCGATGGGGCAAGACGGGGAAAAGAACTGTCTTGTTGAGAGGCACACACCGGGGCTGCGTGAGGCTCAACGAAAAAACATGACGGGTACTTACAGTTCGAAATTTTCAACTTGGTGGCAGATAGAAACCAAAGTACTGCAAATCTCATAGGCAGACACGCCGCCATAAGCCAGAAAAAGAAACAGGGATCCATCACAATCATTCACACAAAGCACAACACGACAGCACACGCTAAATCCAACAGAATCAATCAAATACACAGGACGACCGACTCAGCTCAGCCTGCTAGGCGAACCTAGACTCTCTCCTGTTGGTTCCGGACTCTGGTGGAAGACGGTTGTGCAGGGAAGAAGGGCTCCAGGAAGCGATCGGACCGACCATATTTGGAGACGTCACCAGGAGACGTGCAGACACAACAGGAAGAGCTGCGGCCCGGGAACTATGGTTCTCCGTGCAGAGGACGGGTGGACGAAGCCAGGCACAGCTGGAGGAGCAACCTGCACGCGGCCCGTTCGCCTCGCGCGACAGGCCTTCATCGAGGTCTAGTGAGGTCTAGTGAGGCCTGTTTCGCCCTAACGCCCCGGACGATTTTTGACGACCCTGACGAGACCTCACCAGGGATCAGAGCAAAGCACACATGCACACCCATTTATTTTCATTCTTTCCCTGTGTCTGTGTCCGGGTCCATTGTGGGAGCGCTCCGCTTAGGAATCTAGTTTACCGTCGCGTTTCTCGTTATCGGCATCTATTTTAATAAACCATTTTGTTATTTTACCTGAACATTTTAAATCCAGTTTAGTTTTTTGAGTTATTTTTGCAGGGTGAAGACGTCGGCGAGACCCGTCCAGGTAAGTCAGTCCTCTTCTTCTTCCTCGCGTGTAATCCGCCATATAGTTGGATTCAGAACGCCTCCATTAAACGCTCATTTGCCTTCCGTGGTTCTTTCAGTATTAATTGAAGGAATCACATAATAATATAATAATATATATATATATATACAATAATATATATATATATATATATATATATATACATATATACATATATATATATATATATATATCTATAATTCCACTAATCTCTGTATGTATGTCTGTATGTCTGTGACCGCTGTTTCTCGACAACCACGGGTCCGATATACTTTAAACTTGCCAGGTATATTGCTGGGGACCCGAGGATGTGCCTTTTCAAGGTTTCATATTAATCGGACAAGTAGTTACCGAGCTATGTCCAAAAAACGATTCAACCAATCAGAGAGCAGCGAGCTATCACGTGTGCCGAACGTGGCGAACAGACTCTGCCTCGGACGGCACATTTGAGAGCGTATTCATTTATTTCACGTTGGCAAACTATGTTGCCGTTAAACTATGTTTTAAAACTAATTAAAACTAATTTGCGATTCATCGTAACTGCGATTTGTCTTTACCAAACTCCGCAAGCCGTTCGCTTTGGACCAAACCATTTCATGTAAATAGAGGGGGGGGATTGTCACCGTACTCGCAAGCCGTTCGCTTTGGACCAAACCATTTCATGTAAATAGAGGGGGGGGGGATATAATTTTAGATATATATATATAGTACGGGCATGCCCTAGTATATATAAATAATAATATATATATATATATATATATATATAAATAATAATATATATATATAATAATATATATATATAATAATATATATATATATAATTATATATATATATATATTATATATATATATATAATAATATATATATATAATAATATATATATATAATAATATATATATATAATTATATATATATATATATATATAATAATATATATATATATATAATAATATATATATATATATAATAATAAATATATATATATATAATAATAATAATATATATATAATAATAATAATATATATAATAATATATATATATATATATATATATATATATATATATATATATATATATACAGTGATCCCTCGTTTATCGCGGGGGTTACGTTCCAGAACCCCCCGCGATAGACGAAAATCCGCGAAGTAGCGACCATATTTTTATTTTATTATTTATATATATTTTAAAGCTTTATGACCCTCCCCACACTCTTATTAACCTTTCCCATACTCTTATAAACACTTCCTATACTCTTAAACACTTTTTACACTCTTAAACATACGTAATTTTAACAACATATAAAATTCTAATGGGTACTCACCATTGAAGATACTGTAGCGACCCATGGGTTCCCCAAGCAAGACCAGCATTAGAATCTCCTTGCTCCAGCCGGTGACGTCACCGGCGGGGATCCCCGGCGCCAGAGTGGCTGGTCACGTGACCGCCAAAGCGTGCCGCGCGTGCGGGTATAATCAGCTACACCTGTTGATCACGTGACCACCAAGCACGCCACGCTTGAGAGGCGTGGCTTTCGGTTTCTGGTTGTGCTTTATAATTCAGCCCGATAAACGGGCTTTTCAGTGTTCCCGAGTTGGTTTTGAGAATAAATATCTTCTCGGACGAGTTTGTGTCTTGCCCGTCATTTCGTCCGTATCAAGCAAGAGCCCCGGCTCTTCAATACTACAACTTGCGTGATGAAGATGATGATGAATTAGCTGTGCATTACTGATGACGATGAAGGTGATGACGATGATGAATGTACTGCACAGCCAGAAAGAGCATTACAGTTACCCATTATGTGGGTAACTAGCGCAAGTGGAAGCTGCCGCATCTGCGTTTTCCATACGCACGACTCTGTCTCTCCTTCTACTGTACACTATGTACAGTATTTTATTTCTTGTAATATGTCTTAATAACTGTATTTTTCTTATTTTTTTTAATTTTTTAGGCTAGAAAATGCTTATTTTACCACAAAAATATTTAAAATAATAGTATATAAAAATACATTTATACCGAAAAATCCCGCGATATAGCGAAAAATCCGCGATATAATTTTACATATACTAGCGAGAAAAACCCGCGATGTACCGAAGCCGCGAAAAGTGAACCGCGATATAGCGAGGGATGACTGTATATATATATATATATATATATATATATAAATCTTGCTGGCGGTTCTCCACTGATGATATGAAGGTCGCATAGTGACTGATATATATATATATATATATATATATATATATATATATATATATATATAAACCACCGTCTAGAGGCCATTTTTCCCCGCAAAGCGGGGGTTGGCCTTTTCGGGGACCGTGGTTGTTGTTGTTTTTTGGTCCCCTTATTGAAGCAATGTTTTACGGCCGGATGTCCTCGGAAGGATGACAGGCTGAGTCAACCCCCTTGGCGTTAATTCAGCGATCGACCAGGATTCGAACCCAGGATCCTAAGCTGGCACCCTAGCCGCTAGCCCAACACCAGGGATAATATATAATATATATAATATAATAATAATAGATAATATATAATTATATATATATATATATATATATATATATATATAATAATATATATATATATAATAATATATATATATATATAATAATATATATATATATATAATAATATACATATATATATATATATAATAATATATATATATATTTCTTGACCTACAAAGCCCTCCATAACCTGGCCCCATCCTACCTGGCTGACCTCCTCTCCAGACACACTCCCACCCGCAACCTCCGCTCTGCTGGTACCAACCTCCTGACCCCCACCATCCGGACCAAATTCAGATCCTGGGGGGACAGGGCCTTCTCCATCGCTGCTCCCACCCTCTGGAACTCACTACCTCACACCATCAGAGACTCCTCCTCACTCACCACATTCAAAACATCACTCAAGACCCACCTGTTCAGCACTGCATTCAACATTCAACCCACAGCATTTAACCCCTGACTATCACTTCTCCTTCTCCCTCCTTTTGCTTTAAATATTTCCCTATTGATTCTTGTCTTTTTGCAATTGTTGTTTTCATGTTTTGTTATGCATTATGTTTTGCACTCTGTCAAAGCGCCTTTGGGCTTCATGAAAAGCGCTATACAAAATAAATGAATTATTATTTATATATATATATATATATATATATATATATATATATATATATATATATATATATATATATATATATATATAGTTATGTCGGTGGGGTAGAGTGATATATAGATTCAGGTAGATCTGCATATGAAGGTGCTCCGATGATCATGGGTAGAAAGAGCCACTTTGATGTACATAAGTGAGGGACCTGTGTAGACCGTGTGTTCGGAGTAAGCTTGTATATTTGTCCCTGTTACGAGGAATGGGGGCATGTTAACTAGTGTAGGGATTATGTTAATTCCCCTGTGCATGAGACCTTGTGATCTATCCTTTGGCTCTTTTGGCACTGCACCATGGACACGAGTCAGGCCCAATAGTACACTAATGAAATCCCCCCCCCCCCCCCCCCCACTAAAAGTCACCGGAAGCCAATTCTGAGTGCTACCGATGGAACCGTGGCCAGCTACATCACCAACTTGTGTGGCAACATCGAAACGGGCCGACCGAGAGCCACGCCCAGAAGGACCCCATTGGGCAGGAGTTGACCAATAGGAAGACACGAGGCAGGATGAAGCCCGCCGATTGACATGGAGGAGAAGCGACGCGCCGATTGGCCACGGACCGATGGCATGAGGGAAAAGCGACGCGGCCATTGGTGGAGAGCTGAGCCTGTGGTGTTGGCCGGCAGGGATTGGAGGAGAGCCACCGAGGACGTCAGGACCCGACGTAAAAACCACGGCTGGTCGGCATTTTGCCCCTCTCGTTTTTGGATCCCTTCGTGCCTGGACCTCAGTCTCTACTACCCTCGCGATTCCTCTACTCCGAACTCTTGCCCTCACGCCTTCCTTCACCCTCGACTCTCTCTCTCTCTCTCTCCTTTTTGATACGGACGTTGGGTGCATCGCAGTTCCTGTGCCGAACACCTGAGGATGGACACACCAGGGGAGCCGGCTGCGCACCTGCTCGTTCGCATCACGCGGGAAGCCAAAGGAGAAGGCCGACTTCCCGCCAAGTCCGGACTGCGCGCTCGGGGCCTGACCATCGCGCGACACCATCCGATTGAGCTAAGCACACATAAAAATCACACCTCTTTATTTTCATTCCCGTTCTGCCATCCCTTTGTCTGTGTGTGGTTCTGTGCGAAGGAGTGCTCAGTCGGAGGTTTTATTCACCGTCACGTTTTTCCTGTCCCCGTATTTATTTAATAAACACTTGAATTATTTTTCCCGAACAATTTTACAACCCGTCCCGGCTGAGTTATTTTCGCAGGGTGAAGACATCAGCGAGGCCATCCAGGTAAGTCGGTACTCTTCTTCCTCCTCGTGTATCATCCGCCATCAATTTGAGTTGAACGCCTCCATTAACACTCCTTTCCATCCGTGGCTCACTCTTGGTCTTAACTGAGAGAAGTCACGTGACAATATGTATGCACACATACCACTGGTTCTTGGAAGATCCCCTGAAGCAGGCTGAGGTTGCACCCCGCCTCTCACCAGGGGATTCCAATCCTCCCGGAATTGGTCGGACCACCACTGGGTTCCTGCAATGTGGTGACCCCGATGGGGAGGGCGAACGACGTCCCCAAAATTGTCATGTGGGGAGAATGATAGTGTGAAATAGCGGAAGAGTGCTGGAGCAAAGCACTTGTTAATGAGTTGTGAATTATGGTATCAAACAACAACACAACAGGCATTTTAAGGCCATTTTCCCTGCGAGAGCGGGGGTTAGCCTTGCGGGCCCCATGACAATCTTCTCCATTTTGCCCTATTTTCCTGCATCTCTCCTTGTTAACCCCCTTGTCCGCATTTCTTCTTCCACCACCTTTAGCCAAGTCTTTCTCGGTCTTTCCCGTCCTCTACTTTCTTCTACATTCATTTCCATCACACTTCTCAACCAGGTACTTTCATCCTTCCTCAACACATGACCAAACCATCTCAACCTGTTTCTCTTCACAGCATCAATCACAGGCTCTATTCCCATCATCTTTCGCAATTCATCATTTGCCTTCCTCTCTCTCAACGATACTCCACACATCCACCGAACCATTCGCATTTCCAGCCTTTCCAGCCTTTGTTGCTGTTCTTCATTCATTACCCTGCGCAATCATTACCCTCTCTCTGTGCACACCTTAAACTTGAATTTAGCTGCCACAGTGGTTAATGACCCTTTCAGACCACTACATTTTTGACGAACCCACTCAGCGCACTTGAAAATCCTTTCTATCTCTTTGCTGATGACTCTACTCTCTGTCGCTCCATTCTTCATCCCTCAGATTGGCAGTCTGCAGCCTCCTCACTCTCTGCAGACCTGGACAAAATCACAGACTGGACAAAGAAGTGGAACATGTCTTTCAATCCTGACAAATCTCACACTCTTACGATGTCTCTCCGAAAAGACCGACTGGACTACCCTCCCATCCACTTTCTGAATAATCCTCTCCAAGAAGTTCTGTCACTCAAGCTTTTGGGTCTCACTATCTGCCATGATCTTTCCTGGGAAAACCACATTTCAAATCTGGCCTCCAAAGCCAGTCGCCGACTGGGCATCCTCCGTCGTGCGAAGTCCTTCCTTGGCACACCTGAGCTCCTCGCCACATACAAGGCTTTCATCCGCAGCTCAATGGAATACTGCTCTCCCCTCTGGGCTGGTGCTCCTGCCTCACACCTAGCTCGACTTCACGCTGTTGAAACCAAAGCATTCAGAATCATTGGAATCTCCCGAGATGAAGCTAACTCCAAGGGCCTCTCACTCACTCACTGCAGGCAGGTTGGTGGTCTTTCTGTCTTCTACCCACTCCTCTCTGGCCTTGCCGCCCCCCCCGCCCCCCAGCTCTCTCTGGGCTCTGTCCCGAAAATATTCCTACAGGTCGCACAAGATCTGCCAGCAACCCTCTTATGGTTAAACTGCCAAAATCAAGACTCTCCTCACCTTCACTCCTTCATTCCTCTTTTCTCCCACCTCTGGAACAAACTCCCTCACTCTCTTCAATCCCACTCCACCCTCCAGGTCTTTAAAACAGCTGTTCACCACCATCTCTTATCTTCCCCCATCCAAAACCTTGATCTTTTCTACCCCCGCTAATTTCACCCCAATTCCACTTTTTTGAAATACCAACTTCTGTCCTGGAAGTCCTTGGTGTCCTTGTGTTTTATACTTCTCCCACCCCCCCCCCCCCCACCCCCCCTTCCCACGCCACCTCCCCACAAGCCCTCTCCCTCCCACACATCTCCCTGCTCTCAAATGTTGTGTGCTCTCAAGTGTTTGTGCGATTCCCCTTCTCTCCCCATCTTGTCTTCCGCTCCCTCTTTTTATATATTTTGTTTGTCTGGTTGATTTGTTTGTGAAGTAAATGTCAGCTCATTCACGAGCCTCGATTCAGTATTTAAAAAATAAAAATAAAAATAAAAAAAACCCAAGTCTCGCTCCCATAAATCATAACACTTCTCACACATGCAGCATACACCTTTCCCTCCAGCTTCAATGGCACTCCCCTCCTCGTCAACACGCCACTCAGTTCCCGAAACTTCTTCCATGCACATCTCACTCCAGCAACAGTCGCCGAGTCTGATCCACCTTCTCCATTCAGCATGTCTCCGAGGTAGCAAAATGTTTTCACACCTTCCAGGTTCATGCCATCTCCAAGATCCAATTCAACATTTCCTCCATCTGCAGCTCTCTCTGTGCACACCTTAAACTTGAATTTAGCTGCCACACTGGTTAATGACCCTTTCAGACCACTACATTTTTGACGATCCCACTCAGCGCACATTGTACATTGAATGGACTTCACTCCGACACCCTTCCTGCACACGGCACACGCCCACTCCCCAGTTCTTTCCACCTCACCACATGCTTTACCACTTGCCATCACCTTCGTCTTTCCGAAATTCACCTTCAGAACTTTTGCCTTCATACATTCCTTCCACTTGTTCATCTTCTCCTTCAGTCCATCCATACTTTCCGCAATCAACACCAGATCATCTGCATACAACAACTCCCACGGTAAACCGTCCTTTACGTTCCGAGCCAGCACCTCCATCACAGCTACATATAGTAGTGGACTTGGCACCCTGATGCACTCCCACCTTCACGTCAAACTCACCACTGTTCCCGTCCTTCGTCCTTACAGCTGTGCGCGCTCTCTCGTACATTGCCATCACTACTCTGATCAACAATTATTCCTCCACACCAGCTTCCTCAATGCCGATGCCACTACTTCGCGCGGAACCCTATCGAATGCTTTCTCCAGATAAACAAACCCAAGAAACAACAACTTCCTCTTCTCCATGTACTTCTCCTGCAACTGCCTTACAATAAAAAGCGCGTCTGTCGTTCCTCTTCCTGGCATAAATCCAAACTGCATTTCGTCGATCTTCACTTTCTTCCTTATCCTCCTCTCCAACACCCTTTCCAATACCTTCATTCCATGCTCCAATAACGTTATCGCTCGATACGAGCCACAGTCCAGAGGGTCACCTTTCCCCTTGTATAGAGGGACAAGGGTACTCATTTCCCAATCCACTGGAATGCGGCCTTCTTTCACCACCAGATTACAGATCTCTGTCATTCTCTTCACACCCCAACTTCCTGCTGCCTTCAACATATCTCCCACAACTCCCGTCGGCCCTCCCGCTTTTCTACTCTTCATTGCTTTTATCGCTTCCTCAACTTCCTTCTCAGTTATCTTCTCTGCCGGTCCTAAAACTGGGTGACTCTTCATGTTGCCATCTCATTCATTCTCTGTATTCAAAAGCATTTCCATATATCTCTTCCATCTTCCTTTAATTCCATCTGGGTCCACAACGATTTGTCCCACTTCATCCTTCAAGCAACTCACCCTCATCACATCACACCTCTCTTTCGCTATCTGCTTTGCAATCCTGAATACCGCTCTCTGACCCTCTTCCGAATCCAAGCGTTCTCCAAACATTTTCCTACATGCCTCTTGCGCCTTTGCTACCTCTTTCTTTGCAGCCTTCTTGGCTGCCTTATAACTTTCATGCTCTGCCTTTTCTGCCCCCATACCCTTCACCTTCTGCCACTCCTTGAACTTCTTCCTCTTCTCGTCAATCCTCTTTCCAACTTCATCATCCCAAGGTATAATTAACGGTGTCAACGGGTAATTAACTTTCGAGATCCGATTTCCTGCATTTAGTGCTTCATGTGCGGTATGTTCAAAAACGCCGTGTTTAAGTGAATGGATCGAACGTTGGAAAAAGATGAAACATGATTAAAAAGTATAATGTTAGTGTGGCGGACACGAAAGTCCACTGGCGTGGTGACATCATTCCGCGCACCAAGTGGGCGGCGGCCATGCCCGAGGGGTAGGCGTGGCCTCAGGATATACACCGGGCGCGCAGCCCGGAGCACGCCAGTGTTACAGTGACCTCTTGTCAATAAAGACACTTTTGTTTTAACCGCGTTGTCCGCTTCCTCCTTGGTAGCAAGTCGCGCACGTAGCACCGCGCTTCATTGGTGACCTCCGACGTTCTGGTCAGCCGTCACTGACCACCCGAACCCGCCATAGCCATGGCAACCAGCGCGGTAGCGATAAAGCTCCCCGAGTTCTGGGAAGCTCAGGCGGAGATCTGGTTTCTGCAGGCCGAAGCCCAGTTCAGGCTTCGACGCATCACGGCGGACGAGACACGCTACTGCCACGTGGTCGCCTCCCTCGGGGCCGGCGCGGCCGCCCGCGTCGTGTCGGTCCTGAGGAACCCACCGGCCGACGACAGGTACGAGGCGATCAAGCGTCTCCTCCTCGCCACGTTCGGCCTCACGGTGGACGCACGGGCCGATCGCCTCTTGGACCTCCCCGAGCTCGGTGACACGTAACCGTCGGTCCGAATGGACCATATGCTGTCGCTCATGGGCGACGAAACTCCGAACGCTCTATTCCGGGCGTTATTTCGACGCCAGCTGCCGGCACGAGTACGCCTCGCGTTGGCCGGTTCCGCGACAACGGAACCCCGCGCGCTCGCGGCCGAGGCCGACAAGTTCTACGCGGCCTTGGACACGCAGGCGAGTTTCGGTGCGGCCGTAGCGGCCCCAGAGCCCGAAACTGCTGCGGGTGCCCACCCCTACTACGCGACGCACCGCGTAGCCGCTGAACCTCCTGCGGGGGCCCACCCCTGCTCCGAGGGTCGCCTCGTGGCGGCCGCCACGCCCCGCCCACCACCACCGCGGAAACCGCGGCCTCCGGCTTCGCCGCAAACCTGGTGCCATTTCCACGCTAGGTTCGGCCACGAGGCTCGGCAATGTCGCCTGCCGTGCTCATTCGGCAGGTCGGGAAACGCCCGGGCCGGCCCTCGGTAGTGGCACTGAGCGCCGGCCGATTAAACAGCCTCCTGTACATAACGGACACCTTATCCGGGCGCCGTTACGTGTGCGACACGGGAGCGCAGGTGAGTGTCGTTCCCGCCGGTACGTCCGACAAGCAGTCCGCGGGCCGGGGCCCCGCGCTGTTTGCTGCCAATGGTACGCCCATTCGCACGTACGGAAAACGCTGCCTTTCGCTGCGGTTCAGAGGGCAGGTTTTCCGATGGTCGTTCGTGACTGCCGACGTGCCTATGGCACTGCTCGGCGCGGACTTCCTCTGTGCCAATGGCCTGTTGGTCGACGTCAAGCACAGAAGGCTTGTCCAGGCTGAGACGTTCAGCTCGCTCGCTTGCGCGCTGCCCGCCTCGTTGAGCAGCTCAAGGAGCGGCTCATCGAGCGGCTTGCTGAGTGGTTCGGTTCCGTCCAGGTTCATCTGCACGCTTCCGGCAGCGGACGAATTCACCCGCCTCCTCGCCCGTTTCCCGGCCCTAACGAGGCCCACCTTCTCGGCGGGGCCCGTCAAGCACGGGGTGGAACATCACATCCCCACCGCCGGGCCACCGGTCTACGCCTGGGCACGCCGCCTCGAGCCAACGAAGCTCGCGGTAGCTAAAGCGGAGTTTGCTACGCTGGAGCGGCTCGGCATCGTGCGGCGCTCCGAGAGCGCTTGGGCGTCGCCGCTCCACATCGTGCCCAAGCCCGGCGGGGGATGGCGACCGTGCGGGGACTACCGCCGTCTCAACGACGCCACCACCCCCGACCGCTACCCCGTCCCCCATATTCAGGACTTTTCCGCCCGCTTGGCGAATATGTCCTTCTTCTCGAAGGTGGACCTCATACGCGGTTACCACCAGGTCCCCGTCAGGCCGGAGGACATCCCGAAGACGGCTGTCATCACGCCGTTCGGTCTTTTCGAATTTCTTTGGATGCCCTTCGGTTTGAAGAATGCGGCTCAGGCGTTCCAGCGCCTCATGGACAGCGTCTTGCGCGACTTGGATTTCGTCTACATCTATCTGGATGACATCCTCGTCGCAAGCGCGTCCCGCGAAGAGCACCGACACCATCTCTGCACGCTCTTCGAACGTCTGGGCCAGCACGGCCTGATCGTGAACCCCGCCAAGTGCCGGTTCGGTGTCGCCGAAATCGACTTTTTGGGGCACCGCATCACCAGGCACGGGGCCGTCCCCCTACCGGCCAAGGTGGAGGCGGTGAAGGGGTTTCCGCGCCCCCGCACGATCAGGGGGCTCCAGGAGTTCCTGGGCATGGTAAACTTTTACCACCGTTTCCTGCCCCGCATCGCCCAGCTCCTGCGCCCCTTGCACGAGGCCCTCTAGTGTATGCGGTTATGTTGCAATTAACAGGGGAGTGAAACTTTCATATAGAATCTTGAAACAGGTACTTATTGACTTCTTTAGATCACATAGGACTCAAAACCACCTGTTTCCAATTTTTTCCAGCATGGATACGCACTAAATCCAAGATGGCGGCCATTTAACACGATAATCGCTTAATCGCCAACTATTTTGGATATTTGTAATGGATATAGTTGTCCAGTATATCGTTTTATAGGTTTTTTTGGTCACTGAATTCATTGAAGTACTTATATCATCAATAACACAAAGCATAAAGTGAATAATCATCCAATATGAGGAATAATTGGCGCCATATGGCATGGCACACCCATATAAATACCCAATGAACGGTACACAAATATTTGGGTTATAATAATGATTATGTATATTTGTTTTTCAGCAAAATTAATCTGTCCTGATCGTTCTATGGAAGACTGCATGGCATGAGCCATAATAATGTAACCACAGGAATGGATGCATGGGTGCAATCTGCCATGAAATCAGAGTTGACCAGCTTATGAAGTGTCCATTTCTAAACATGTATTTTCTTTTCTATTTTTTTTTTTTTTTTTTTTTGTATACAAGATCGAGGCTCGTGAAAGAGCGAACATTAATCACACAGAAAGACAAACAGACACACAAAACAAATAACATCGGGAGCGGTAGACAAGATGGGGAGAGAGGGGGAAGGACACAAACACTACATTTGAGAGCAGGGACCGAGAGACATGGAGACATCGAGAGAACTGTGGGAGGGAGAGGGCTTTGGGGGGGAGGCATGAGAAGGGGGGGGGGGGGGTGGGAGAGGTATAAAACATATGGACACTGCCAAGACTTCCAGGAAAGAAGTTGGAATTTCAAACAAGGTGGATCTGGGGTGAATTAGTGGGGGTAGAAAAGATCAAGGTTTTGGATGGGGGAAGATAAGAGATGGTGGTGAACAGCTGTTTTGAAGACCTGGAGGGAGGAGTGTGATTGAAGTGAGTGTGGGAGTTTGTTCCAGAGGCGGGAGAAAAGAGGAATGAAAGAGTGAAGGTGAGCAGAGAGCCGAGATTTCGGCAGTTTAACCATCAGAGGGTGGCTGGCAGATCTTGTGCGACCTGTAGGAATATTTGGGGGACAGAGCACAGAGAGAGCTGGGGGAGCAAGGCCGGAGAGGAGTCGGTAGAAGACAGAAAGACCACCTACCTGCCTGCGGTGAGTGAGTGAAAGGCCCTCAGAGATAGCTTCATCGCGGGAGATTCCAATGATTCTGAAAGCTTTGGATTCAACAGCGTGAAGCCGAGCCAGGTGTGAAGCAGGAGCACCAGCCCATAGGGGAGAACAGTATTCCATTGAGCTGCGGATGAAAGCCTTGTATGTGGTGAGGAGCTCAGGTGTGCCTAGGAAGGACTTCGCACGACGGAGGATGCCCAGTCGGCGACTGGCTTTGGAGGCCAGCTTGGAAATGTGGTTTTCCCAAGAAAGATCATGGCAGATGGTGAGACCCAAAAGCTTGAGCGACAGAACTTCTTGGAGAGGATTGTTGAGAAAGTAGATGGGAGGGTTGTCCAGTCGATCTTTTCGGAGAGACATAGTAAGAGTGTGAGATTTGTCAGGATTGAAAGACATGTTCCACATGTTTGACCAGTCTGTGATTTTGTCCAGGTCTTCAGAGAGTGAGGAGGCTGCAGACTGCCGATCTGAGGGAAGAGGAATGGAGCGGCAGAGAGTGGAGTCATCAGCAAAGAGATACAGAGGATTTTCCAGAGAGTCGGAGAGATCATTGATAAAGACCAGAAAAAGCACAGGGCCCAGCACACTGCCTTGGGGAACTCCAGCCTGAACGGGAAGGGGAGATGAGAGAAATCCATTCAGGGCCACACGTTGACTACGACCAGAGAGGAAGTCCGCAAGCCATGCATGGAGATTTCCATGGATACCATAGGAGGAGAGTTTGGTGAGCAGAGCTGGGTGCCAGACCGTATCGAAGGCACGTGATATGTCAAGGGAGACAGCTCTGATTTCCTGTTTGGCATTGAGGACCTCCATCCATTGTTGAGACAGCAGAAGCAGCATGTCCAGAGTGGAGTGACCTGGTCTGAAACCAAATTGATGATCAGAGATCAAGCCATTGGAGAAGAGGAAAGATTTCATATCCGAAGCAATGATGGATTCCATGACTTTGCTGATAATTGGGAGCAGGCTGATTGGTCTGTAGTTGCAAGGTTCTGTTTTTGCACCTTTTTTGTGCAAAGCGGTAATGTTTGCTGATTTCCAGGATGCTGGCAGATGACCTTGAGCAAAGGATAGGGTGAAAAGAACAGAGAGAGGGTGAGATAGAGCGGCAGAGCAGGATTTTAGGACCCGTGGGCTGAAGCCATCTGGTCCAGTTGCAGAATCAGAGTCGAGGTTTGACAAAAACTCCTCCACCTTGTCAGGAGAGAAGGTCACAGAGTCCAGGAGCAGTTTGGTTCGACTGGGAAAGGTGGGAACAGAGAAAGATGGGTTTGGGACTAAGGATTTTGAGGCAAACACAGAGTTGAGGCATTCGGCTTTGTCACGTGCGATGTCAACTGTGTGGCCATTTGAGGTAAGGGAGGGGATGGAGGGGGAACAAACACCAGAAACGGATTTGACCAGACGCCACCAGAATTTGGAGGAAGGAGACAGGTTTGAGAGTTCATTCTTGAGTGAGGAGAGATAGTGCTTCCTGGCACTCCTGAGGGTAGACACACACTTGTTCCGAGCTTGGTGGAAGGAACTGAGATTTCCTTCAGTTGGATTAGCCTTCCAAGAGGCAAAGGCAAGTTGTTTCAGGGCAACTGCCTCACCACAAGATTCAGTGTACCATGGACGGGAGGAAGGGTAAGACAACTGAAGGCGAGATGGGATAAATCTGTGCATGAGAGAGATCAGTTTGCTTTGGAAGAATTCCCAGGAAGAATTGATGTCAGAGGCAGTGGAGATGGGAGACCAATTCAGACGATTGATGGCTGCTTGAAGACCGTCCCAGTCGGCCTGAGTGAAATGCCAGACTCGTCGACGCTGAGGAGGCTCTCTGAGAATGGCCAGAGAGATGTCCACTTTGACAAGCACATGATCAGAAGAACCGATTGGAGCAGAAGAAGAGCAGCAGACATTAGCAGGGAAGTTAGTCATAACCAAGTCTAGAAGAGAAGATACTCCATTGGCTGAGATCCGGGTCGGGAAATTGACAGATTGTGTCAATCCCAGTGAGTCACAGAAGTCCTTTGCTGAGGTGCCATGACTGGTGAGAGAGGAACCCACACCCAACCAGGTGGCATGATGACAATTGAAGTCACCACATATGAGGAAGAGAGAGTTGGGATGAGTGGATATAGAGTCCCTGTATAAAGAGAGTTGCGCCATGCGCTGACCCGAGATTTCTGGTCACGTGATTTCGTGGCGCCATTTTGTGTCTAACTTCACCGT
Organism: Myxine glutinosa; assembly: GCF_964187855.1. Classification (NCBI taxonomy): domain Eukaryota; kingdom Metazoa; phylum Chordata; class Myxini; order Myxiniformes; family Myxinidae; genus Myxine; species Myxine glutinosa. The sequence continues at coordinate 876,525 of NC_136264.1, forward strand.
GCTTGAACGTCAGCTTGGTACGGGAATGTTGTTTATTGCCAAACAAAATGACTGGTTGTTCTGCTTTTGGTTGTTCAAACCAATCTGGGAAATATAAGATATATAGATTTCCAAGTGATAAAGTCAGAAGACAAATTTGGGACAAATACGACGTCTTATCTGTGCTTTTCCATATCTGTTCGACTAGACGAACCGTGCACACTGCAGGTATTTTTTAAAGTTTTTTCTCTGTTTAATTACGGCTTGGCGCAGTCGAAAATTAAGTGTTAATTAAGTCGCCAGCTATGAAACATATTAATCGATCAGGCAATATCCATCAGAGTTCTGGGCAAGGGTGTAGTAATAAATGAACGTTTCAATCTTACTAGATGCCGATGACGTTTTCCTTATGTCAGAGACAGAAGCTGACTTGCAGCTTGTTAAATCATTACAATGGAAATTGAATATAAATGTCGATAAAACTAAAGTTGTACACTATAGAAATATGGCAATACCACGTACAGAATTTGTTTTAAGTGTGTTAGACTATATGTCGGCTGGAAGTCCTACACCGGAATTGCTCTCGGCACCCTTTAAAAAATATTGGATATGCCCACACTCCTTTCTAAAAGTTATTAAAATTCAGAGAACGACAGCATTGGTTTGTCTTACTTATAATGTTAGCTCTTATATGCAGTGTTGGCTTGTAATATGCATTGCCATACCACTTTTAATATCACCACACAGCTCTTTTTCACGGCAATAGCTGAGTTTTTGACAAAACAAATATCACCTGTATGTAATAATAAGACTAAATATGTGCAGTAAAAAATTCTTTAGCAGGTTTAGAATATATCACCCCATATCGCGAATGTACATGTATATCTAATCCGACACACTTAGACACAAAATGGCGTCCAAATTTGAGTTGACACAACTCTCTATATACAGGGACTCTAAGTGGATAGAAGTTGGTCCATGTTGTCAGACAGTGAAATGTAGATGGAGTCATCACTGTTTGGGGGACGGTACAGAACACATATGAACAAAAGGTGGGAGCGGAGAGGAAGCCGTAGCCAGAGGTACTCCTGGGGGTGAGGAGGAGAGAGGGCAGTGCAAGGAGAGTGAGGAAGAGAGTTTTTGATAAAGATAGCCACCCCACCACCAGGCCGAGGCTCAGGTCTATCATACCGGAGGAGGGAGTAACCAGGAAGAGATATTAAGGAATCAGAGACATCTTGAAGGAGGAAAGTCTCTGTTAAGCAGATCAAGTCTGGATTGTCAGAAGCAACCTGTATGGAGAGATCAGTCAGGTTTGAGCGAAGGCCCCGGATGTTTGAGGTCCATACCGTTAATGAAGAGAGAGGGGGAGCATCGGGTACAGGACAGGGGAGGGGAGGAGTAGGGTAAGATGAAGGATGAGAGGGGGAGGTAGGGAGAGCAGTTGTTAGTGTGTCAGCGATTGCAGAAGAGTTCCAAGAAAGGGAAGGATGAGGAGGATGAAAGGTTTGAAGGTGAAGGGATGAGGCACAGAGAGGGGTTGTTTGAGGGGGGGCAGAGGAAAGAAGAAGGTTGGGGGGGGTGGAGGTATGAGATAGAAGGGAGACGAAGTGGGGAGGAGGCAGCTTTGAGGAGGAGGGGGGAGGAGGCAGCTTTGAGGAGGAGGGGGGAGGAGGGAGAATTGGAGAGGAATGGTATGGGGGGAGATTTGAATGGGAGGGGTTGGGGGGGAGTTTAGGAGGGGAAGGGCAAGGGGGGAGTTCAGGAGTGGAAGGGCAAGGGGGGAGTTCAGGAGTGGAGGGGTAGGGGGGGAGTTTAAGAGTGGCGGGGCAAGGGGGGAGTTTAGGAGTGTAGGTGCAAGGGGAGGGATTTGGATGGGAGGGGCAAGAGGGGAGTTTAGAAAGTGGATGATTAATGAAAGACGAACATTGAAAACAAATTGGGTTTGTTGTGATTTTCAAGTTAGCAATCCGGTTCAGAATGATGGAGGAGGGATGGAATGAATGTGAATTTAGACCATGTAGTGAGGGAGACGTATAAGATATTGCATTTCTTTTTTTTGAGGTGGAATTAGTTGGAGAGGAAATTGAGAAAAGCCTTTTAAATAGGAAGAAAAACAGCATGTTGTAAAATACCACTGAGTAAAACACTGAAGGGGAAAGGTTATACATATTTAAATAATATTTAAACAGAACCGTGAACAATCTTATGTGCACAAAAATACCAACGGGGGGAGAGCCGAGAGGGACCACCACGAGTCACGTGAAGGGCAAACGGTGGATGGCAAGGAGTTGAACTTGCAGGTAAATAATGCAGGTAAATTTACTTGCAGGTAAATAATGGCATCCGAAGCGGAACCTCTGGAGAAAAGGGCACGTGCCGAACTAAATTTCAAGCTGTGCATCAAATGTCAAACTTCAAAAGAAGAACAATTAAAGTAACCCCCACAGTCCCAAAAGCAATCAACGTATGACAAATTTCTAACAGCGGTTCGTTTGAGAGCGCAGTTTGGAAACACTGACTTTATTGCACTCAACGAAAAAATTGGACAATTGACAGCACAAGATTTATGTGACAAACATGTTGTGTGGCACAGAACGTGCTATGCTATGAGCACAAATAAAGAACATATAATACGTGATGAAAAGCGCTACAACCGAGCGTGTGCAACATCCGATGTTACTCTCCTTAGTAGCTGAACCGTGGGGAGACCAACTGCTTCATCGACACTTAGTGCTACGGACGAAGAGCCAGTGTCACAAAAGTACACCCGATCACAGTTAACTGCATATGACAAAACAGAATGTTTCTTCTGTCAAGGTAAAATACAAGGTCCTTTGCACGAATGTCAATCAGCAAATATTGGAAAGCAGATAAAGGACATAGTACACCACTCCAACAACCAAGAATGGAAGGTTAACTATGCCACTGTCCTATCTGACAATGATGCGCTGTCACGTGATATTGTCTACCACAAGAAGTGCATCACCGAACAGTGGCAGTTTCTAAAGCAGGGAAATGCTGCAGACAGTGGATCATGCCCTAAGACAGCTGACCGCTGCAACACAGATGCCAGTGGGCCGACAGTACACCACATCACGGCTGAAATTGAATTCTTTGCCGAAATACAAGATCGCATCAACGAGGGAGAATTTATTCCAATGGACGAAGCAGAAAAGCTATACTTATCGAAGATGGAACAATACAACATCCAGTATGTCTCGAAGTTTTCTAACGCTAAGTCCGAGCGGAGGTGGCTACGACAAAATATCGAGGAAAATGTTAATCTCGTTCAGTTCACACCATTACCGAAGAAGCCTACACTGATACATTCCAAAGCTGCACAAAATGCTGCAGTTGATGAAGCTGTCAAGAACAACACATACGATGACATGAAGAAGTTATTTGAAGCAAGCAGATAGCAGAGTCCTACGTAAATTGATCCAGGAAACAAAGAAAGACCCGTGGGTTTTCACCGGAACACTCGAAAATAGTGAGCATTGCGTAGTGCCACAGGAGCTCCACAGCATGGTGCTTTGGATCATGAAAGGTACAACTACAGTTAAAACTGAAGCTCGTGCACAAGAGTTTAATAGATCTGCGTCAATCGTCTCTCAGCAAATAGTACAACAACAACAACATGCATTTTAAAAGGCCATTTTCCCTGCTAGAGCGGGGGTTAGCCTTGCGGTCCCCATGACAATCTTCTCCATTTTGCCCTATTTTCTGCATCTCTCCTTGTTAACCCCCTTGCCCGCATTTCTTCTTCCACCATCTTTAGCCAAGTCTTTCTCTGTCTTCCCCGTCTTCTACTTCCTTCTACATTCATTTCCATCACTCTTCTCAACCAGTCACTTTCATCCTTCCTCAACACATGACCAAACCATCTCAACCTGTTCCTCTTCACAGCATCAATCACAGGCTCTATTCCCATCATCTTTCGCAATTCATCATTTGTCTTCCTCTCTCTCAACAATACTCCGCACATCCGTCGAACCATTCGCATTTCCACCCTTTCCAACCTTTGTTGCTGCTCTACGTTCATTACCCATGTCTCGCTCCCATAAATCATAACACTTCTCACACATGCAGCATACACCTTTCCCTTCAGCTTCAACGACATTCAGCTTCTCAGCAAATAGTACAAGCCCACAAATCTAATCGGCAACTCCTGTATGACCCAAAATCACCAGTGGCTGCGTTTCGATCGACAAGTGAAACTCCTATCACACTCGGCATCTCACTGTATTGTGACCACAAATGGCGAAGCTAGAAACTGTCAAATCTAGTTTCACAAGCCGGTTTGGGAGTTCCATACCGACGCGTAAAGCAGTGTGTCGCTCAAATTTCGGAAGGGGTACAGATGAACATGGAGAAGAACGATGGAAACTATTTACCACCAGGGCTTCACAAAAAACGAAGATTGCGATTCTCAATTGACAACGTTGATGCCAAGGTTGATACCTCTGATGGCAGGAATTCTTTCCATGCAACGGCAATGGCTGTGTATCAACAGGAACCCAGCATGGATGAAACCGTGGAGGTGGTCACAGAGTATGCAACCCCCACACACAACAAATCGGCAAGATCGTTGAAGGATGTCCCCATGACTGTCGTCACACTGATTCCGAGCAACATAACAGGTACTCCTAAACCTCCCACGAGTCCTTCTTATCCGAACTTCAAACTGGGGATGAATGAGGAACAGCTCAGAGGACCTGCATTTGATGACCTATCATGGCTGTTGGTACGCCATTACCATCGCAATCATGCCAATCCAGTTATTGAGCTAGCTGAACCACACGACAGCTCTCGAGATGGTGAAGTGATTCATGTGCGACACCAACCTGTCCCTGTCTGGACAGCATATAATTCACTTCTGTGTACGTCAGCATCCAACGCTGAATCTATCAAACTGGACAAAGTGCATGCACTGCCCCTCATAAATGCACCAGCCCATGAGTGGACGACCCTTACCACAGCCCTGACTCAGCTCTCTAATCTCAACAAACTGATGGCCCGAGACAATCAGGACAATGAGCCAATACTTGTGTGGCTAGATATGGACTTGTATAAAAGAGTTAGAAAACTGAGCTTCCTGGATCTACAGTTCCAAGCCAACATAATCCCAAGTCCCGGTCCTTTCCATGTAGTTCTCTGTGCCTTACGGTGTCTTGGAGCGACTCTTGAGAGCAGCGGTCTAGATGAAGCATGGATTGAAGCCGGCCTGTACAGTAGCGTAACTGTAGTACAGATACTGAATGGAAAGCACCACAACAGAGCCTTGGATGCTCACCAGATCACTCTGCAAGTTCTATTTGATTTGTGGATCGAGGCATTCTGCGAGCAACATCCAGTGCTACTCAACAAACTGACGTCTGCAATAGAAGATGTGAGAACAGCATGTCAAAATGGTCTGGATATAGCTCAAGCTCATCGTGAATTGGTGAACTTGGCATCCGATCTGAAGCTGGTGGAAACGCTAGAAGCATTCGACCACGAGAACGAGAAGTACCCGATGTACAAGTGGGCTCGTATGTATATGAGACAGGTCAACAACCTACTCCACTTCATGCGAGGTACCCGCGACCATAACTGGCTCTTGTACCTTGCCTCATTGGAAAAGATGTGCATCTACTTTTTCGCATATAACAGGCATGACTATGCACAGAACATTCCCGACTACATCGCACACATGTATCACCTGGAAAGCAGCCATCCCTCGATATGGCAAGAGCTCAAGAGTGGTGACTTTGTCGTCAGTACGAACCCTGTTGCATTCACATCCATTGGACCTGATCATGCACAGGAACATGTGAACAAGATCCACAAAGGTGAAGGTGCCATTTCTGGCTTAACCACCGATCCCCAGGGTCTGCTCAAATACTGCCTCGGCTCCCCAGAACTGGCAAGGCTGGCTGGAGAAACCGAGCGTATGCTAAACATATCAGATTCTATCCCAAAGAAGCACCACCAACACTCAGCATCTAAAACTGCACGACAGGAAAAGGCTGTGAGACAACTCAAGGATGTCATAGGCAGTGCAAACCCCTTCAATGCACCAGAACATGATGATGGATCTGAAATGAAGTTGGTCAACTTCGTCACCAAGCGGATAATGCCAACGGCAGTGCAGCGTGGCGTTTTGGACATAGAGGTACGCGGACACACGGCACTTGCAACATATGTTGATGAGAGGGTCAATGGAGACAAGAACATGTGGGACAAAATGTCGAAGCTCAAGTATCTGACTTGGAAAGATGGATGCAAAAGTATCAGTCTGAAGGCATCCTCCAAAGTAGTCAGCTTGAAAGCAACTAACTCCCTGTTCGTTCGCTTGCTGCTCGTTGCAAAGTCCTCAAGAGAACTGGACCTGCAGGACATTGTGGGAACACATGAATTTGCCCATTACAATGCAAGCCTAATGAGGCCCGATGGTTCTCTGCTACCTACTACAAGCAAGTCCACCCTCATCCATGAACTGGAAGGAGTGGTTTCGGGGACAGATACTTCTGAAGAATCCATAGAAGAGCCGATCATCCCACGTCAATCAGCACATGTCTTGACCAGCATCGTAATAGATGGCATGGCTCTCGTGCAGGAGATGGTTGTTCGGAAGGATGGTATAAAGTGTTGCCGAGACCTGTCAGGCTGTTTCATTCGAAGTGTTGACAACAAGTCGCGAGGCTACAGTGACATATACTTATTATTCGATAACGACACTGTTACAAACTCCATGAAGGACAGAACGAGACAGCTCCGAACAGCAGGAAGAGCACAAGACAAGGGATACAAAATAGAAGATTCCACACCTATCAAAGACTTTAAGGTATTCCTAGGAACCAAGGAAACCAAAGCCAACCTCGTGCTATACCTTGCACAAAAATCTGTCCAGCTGTGCAAACTGCCGATCACTACCCACACACACAAAGGTGTTATGTCTTCCCAATCAAACATGGTGAACATCACAAGTACACAGGAGGAAGCCGACACGTTACTGGTCATGTATGCAGTAGCAGTGAGTAGTTTGGGTAATACACCACATATATACTCCTCTGACACAGATGTGTTGGTGCTCGCTCTGCGCAGGGTCCCAGACCTCAACACAGAGAGTCTCATCATCATGGGCTCTGGTGATCGACGACGGAAGATTAAACTCAAACCTATCTACATGGCCATTGGCGCAGAACGTGCAGCAGCTTTGCCAGGATTCCACGCGCTCACTGGATGTGATACCACTGGCCACATCCAGAGAAAGGGAAAGCCTACTTGCTTCAAATCCTTCATGAAGGCTAGTGATGACGTAATCCATGCACTATACTAGCTGGGCTTGGTGTTGGTGTGTATCCATCTCCGGAGGTGTTGGCTGGTTGTGAAAAGTTTGTGTGTCAGCTCTTCAAACCTGGTTATGAATCAGCTAAAGCACTCCGGTGGCATATGTTCAAGCAACTCAAGGGCAACCAGGGTGTAGAGAAACTACCTCCAACTCAAGGATCCATAACTGAACACATTCTGCGAGCACACTTCCAAGCTAACATTTGGGTGCAGGACACAGTAGCTGTTCCAAGTCTTCTAGATCCAGTATCGTTGGGATGGAAACAACTAGATGACGGACGTTGTGTTCCTGTGACGTCGAAAGTTCCACCGGTACCAGAGGCTGTCGTCGGCCTCGTGAAGTGTTCATGTATTGCCAGCAAATGCAGTGGACGGTGTTCTTGCAAGACCAATAATAATCTGTCATGCACAGAGCTTTGCAAGTGCGAAGGTGCTGAAGGATCATGCACTAATGTTGCAAATGAGGAGACAGAGAGTGATGATGATGATGACAGCGACAGTGATGACTAATAACGTGGCAGATAACTAGCATCCGGATACATGTATAATTGAGCATCCAATTTGATATGTGTATGAACACCATTTTGTTTTCCCCATGATTGTTAGATACATAACATGCCTAGGTAAATTTCCATAACACAAGTATGTTGATAAATGGTTTGATTTTTCTGTATATGGTGGCCACCATCTTGGACTTATTCTACAACATTAATGAAAACATTGAAAACTTCTTAAAGAAGTAACATACTTGGTAGAAAAGAATATATTGTAATCACAAAAATGTCCTTAGCTTATCATTACACATGTACGTAAATAAATGGTTCAGATATAAAAATATCGTATTTTTTCGAAATTTGTTGGACGCCATCTTGGATGTTGTCAATGGATATGAATGAAAACATTGAAGACAGTCTATTTCATACAACCATATGTAGATACAAATATATTGTAATCAAAAGCATGTCCATAATAAGCTTATCATTGTGCATATATTGAATACGTTGGTTCAAATATAACGATTTATTGCTTTTTCGGTATATGCTGGCGGCCATCTTGATTTTTGCCACTGGACATAAATTAAAAAATTGGAAACAGGTTGTTTTGTGTTCAGTGTGATCATAGACGTCACCTGGACCGAGCAGATGGACGCGGCATTCGTGGGCGCGAAGCTCGCCTTGGCTAACGCCACCATGCTCGCGCACCCGGCGCCCGATGCACCGATCGCCCTCAACACCGACGCCTCGTACTACGCGGTGGGCGCGGTGCACGAGCAATGGGTGCGTGGGCACCCGGCGCCCGATGCACCGATCGCCCTCAACACCGACGCCTCGGACTACGCGGTGGGCGCGGTGCACGAGCAATGGGTGCGTGGAGCTTGGCAACCGCTGGCGTTCTTCAGCCGGCAGCTTCGCCCGCCCGAACGCCGGTACAGTACCTTCGACCGCGAGTTGCTCGGGCTCCACCTGGCGGTCAGGCACTTCCGCCATCTGCTCGAGGGCCGTGCGTTCACGGCCTTCGTCGACCACAAGCCACTGGTGTTCGCGATGGGCAAGGTCGCCGAGCCGTGGTCGGCCCGGCAGCAGCGTCACCTCTCGGCCATGTCCGAATACACGACGGACATCCGGCACGTCGCGGGGAAGGACAACCCGGTGGCGGATTGCCTTTCCCGGTCCGTTGCCCACGCGGTCCACCTCGGCATCGACTATGCCCAGATGGCGGTGGACCAGGCCGCCGACCCCGACGTCCAGGCCTTGCGGACCGCCGTTACGGGCCTCCGCGTCACCGAGGTGCCGTTCAACGGCGCGGGCACGGCCCTCTGGTGCGACGTCTCCCTCGGGCGGCCTTGCCCCATCGTGCCCGCGGGCTGGCAGCGCCGGATTTTCGACTCCATCCACGGCCTGTCCCACCCGGGCACGAGGGCCTCCCAGAGGTTGATCGCCGACAAGTTTGTCTGGCATGGCCTCCGGAAGGCCATCCGCGGCTGGGCCAGGACGTGCCTCGCGTGCCAGCGCGCGAAGGTGCACCGACACACCCAGGCCCCATTGGCCCCGTTTGCGGTGCCGGAATGTCGGTTTGACCACGTTCACGTGGACCTGGTGGAACCTCTGCCCCTCTCACGGGGTTTCACCCACGTCCTGACCATGATGGACCGCACCACCCGGTGGCCGTGCCTTTGGCGTCAACGACGGCAGCGGACGTCGCGCAGGCGTTCATCGCCACCTGGGTCACCCGGTTCGGCGCCCCCTCGGACATCTCGTCCGACCGCGGCCCCCAGATCACCTCGGAGCTCTGGGGGGCGGTCGCGCGGGGGCTCGGGGTCCAGCTGCACCGCACCACAGCCTACCACCCCCAGGCTAACGGCCTGTGCGAGCGGTTCCACCGCTCGTTGAAGGCCGTGCTCCGGGCCACCCTCCGCGACGGCGGCTGGGTCGACAGGCTCCCCTGGGTCCTGCTGGGCCTCCGGACAGCGCCCAAGGAGGACCTGCGCGCATCCGCGGCGGAGTTGGTCTTTGGACAACCGCTGCGGGTGCCGGGCGAGTTCCTCCCCGACCCCACGGCACCTTGGTCCGCGGCGCAGGAGCGCTCCGCGCTGCAGGAGACCGCCCGGAGGTTCGCCCCGGTGCCGACGGCGCACCACGGGCACCCACCCACGCACGTCGCCCCGGAGCTTCGCACCACGGAGTATGTCTTCGTCCTGCACGACGCCCACCGGACACCACTGCGGCCCCCGTACGACGGGCCTTTCCGCGTGCTGGAGACCAGGGTGAAATACTTCACCTTGGACATCGGCGGTACTCCCGACCGCGTCTCGGTGGATCGACAAGCCGGCCCACCTCGACGTGGACCACCCACCGCCGGTGGCTCGGCCCCCGCGTCGGGGCCGCCCCCCGGCGGGCAGACCCCCGGCACCGCCCAGCACCGCCGGCACGCCGCCCCCCGGTCCGGCACCCATCCCGGGTACAGCCGGGGGCATCCCAGCTGGCATCCTTGCACCCCGGACGCCGCCGGTCGCTTCGGCCGGGTCATCTGTTTGCCCCGCAAACTGGCCCTCCAGGTGCGCGGGAATTCTGGGGGGGGCGCGTGTGGCGGACACGAAAGCCCACTGGCGTGGTGACATCATTCCGTGCACCAAGTGGGTGGCGGCCACGCCCGAGGGGTAGGCGTGGCCTCAGGATATACACCGGGCGCGCAGCCCGGAGCGCGCCAGTCCTACAGTGACCTCTTGTCAATTTTGACACTTTTGTTTTAACCGCGTTGTCCGCTTCCTCCTTGGTAGCAAGTCGCGTGCGTTACACCGCGCACTTTCGAGATCCGATTTCCTGCATTTAGCGCTTCATGTGCGGTATGTTCAAAAAAGCCGTGTTTAAGTGAATGGATCGAACGTTGGAAAAAGATGAAACATGATTAAAAAGTATAATGTTAGTATGAAAGGATGCTTAATACTTCTTAGATGGCCTAGAAAGCTAAAATTTGGCATATTGATAATCAGAAGCCGAGATTCCAAGAAAAAGGAAAAAATATCCCGAAATTGCCCGTAAATGAAAGTGTCCAAAATTAATATTCGGCTGATGCAGCCTTGCTCTTGCTCAGGAAGGGTCACATGACCAAAGACAATGGCACGTCACACGATCTCGCACGTGCACAATCACTCGCGGGTGCTTCTTGCTTCATGACGGTACGATTAGAAATGTCTGGGTTTTTTTTTGTCTCCTGATGATGTACGGTAGTTGAAGTTATTTATCGTTTATAGACAATGTACAATGGTAGGTGTTACAATGTTACATTGTATATTTTAAGTATTGCATATTTACTTATACAGTCGGACCTCTGTATCAGGCAGCCTGATTTTCTTTTTGTGTGCAGCACAGGACTGTAGGTGGCTTCATTGACTGAGGGAGTGGTTGTGCCACTGATGCAGTGCCCCTATAACCAGTACAACGATGCTCATTTTGCCAACCTTGAAGGATGACGGGTTGGGTCAACCCCACCGTGGTGTTAATTCAATGGCCGATCGAGATTCAAACTCAGGACCCCGAGGATCCCAAGCCAGCACCCTGGCCGTTAAGCCAACACTACGCTCTGGCAGCCTGATCACAACAAACATCCAATAACGTGCTTTAGTCAATGCATAGATTTCTCCTGTATTCACGATCGACATTGC
>NC_136264.1:888200-943200 GCF_964187855.1 Myxine glutinosa
GGGGAGGGGGGAGGATTGGAGGAAGGTGGGAGTGGGGGGTGGGAGGATTGGAGGAAGGTGGGAGGGGGGGGTGGGAGGATTGGAGGAAGGTGGGAGGGGGGGGTGGGAGGATTGGAGGAAGGTGGGAGGGGGGGTGGGAGGGTTGGAGGAAGGTGGGAGGGGGGTGGGAGGGTTGGAGGAAGTGGGAGGGGGGGTGGGAGGGTGGAGGAAGGTGGGAGGGGGGAGGGGGGTGGGAGGGTTGGAGGAAGGTGGGAGGGGGAGGGGGGGTGGGAGGGTTGGAGGAAGGTGTGAGGGGGGTGGGAGGCTTGGAAGAAGGGTGGGAGGGGGGGTGGGGAGGGTTGGAGGAAGGTGGGAGGGGGGTGGGAGGGTTGGAGGAAGGTGGGAGGGGGGGTGGGAGGGTTGGAGGAAGGTGGGAGGGGGGTGGAGGGTTGGAGGAAGGTGGGAGGGAGGTTGGTGGAAGGTGGGAGGCGGGTTGGAGGAAGGTGGGAGGAGGGGTTGGGGAAGGTGGGAGGGGGTTGGAGGAAGGTGGGAGGGGGGTTGGGGAAGGCGGGAGGGGGGTAGGAGGAAGGCGGGAGGGGGTTGGAGGAAGGCGGGAGGGGGGTTGGAGGAACGCGGGAGGGGGGTTGGAGGAAGGTGGGGAAAGGGGTTGGAGGAAGGTGGGAAAGGGGTTGGAGGAAGGTGGGAGGGGGGTTGGAGGAAGGTGGGAGGGGGTTGGAGGAAGGAGGGAGGGGGGTTGGAGGCAGGTGGGAGGGGGGTTGGAGGAAGGTGGGAGGGGGGGGTGGGAGGGTTGGAGGAAGGTGGGAGGGGGGGGGTGGGAGGGTTGGAGGAAGGTGGGAGGGGGGTGGGAGGGTTGGAGGAAGGTGGGGAGGGGGGGTGGAGGGTTGGAGGAAGGTGGGAGGGGGGTGGGAGGGTTGGAGGAAGGTGGGAGGGGGGGTGGGAGGGTTGGAGGAAGGTGGGAGGGGGGGTGGGAGGGTTGGAGGAAGGTGGGAGGGGGGTGGGAGGGTTGGAGGAAGGTGGGAGGGGGGGTGGGAGGGTTGGAGGAAGGTGGGAGGGTTGGAGGAAGGTGGGAGGGGGGGTGAGAGGGTTGGAGTCAAGGTGGGAGGGGGGGTGGGAGGGTTGGAGGAAGGTGGGAGGGTTGGAGGAAGGTGGGAGGGGGGAGGGGTGGGAGGATTGGAGGAAGGTGGGAGGGGGGGTGGAGGGTTGGAGTAAGGTGGGAGGGGGGGTGGGAGGGTTGGAGGAAGGTGGGAGGGGGGTGGGAGGGTTGGAGGAAGGTGGGAGGGGGGGGTGGGAGGGGGGTGGGTGGGAGGTGGGAGGGGGGTGGGTGGGAGGTGGGAGGGGGGTGGGTGGGACGGTGGGAGGTGGGAGGGGGGTGGGGGGGTGGGAGGGGGGATGGGGGGTGGGAGGGGGGATGGGGGTGGGAGGGGGGCTGGGGGTGGGAGGGGGGATGGGGGTGGGAGGGGAGATGGGGTGGGGTGGGAGGGGGGTTGGGGGGTGGGAGGGGGGATGGGTGGGTGGGAGGGTTGGAGGAAAGTGGGAGGGTTGGAGGAAGGTGGGAGGGTTGGAGGAAGGTGGGAGGCAGGGTGGGAGGGTTGGAGGAAGGTGGGAGGGGGAGTGGGAGGATTGGAGGAAGGTGGGAGGATTGGAGGAAGGTGGGAGGATTGGAGGAAGGTGGGAGGATTGGAGGCAGGTGGGAGGGGGGTATGGGAGGATTGGAGGAAGGTGGGAGGGGGGGTGGGAGGATTGGAGGAAGGTGGGGAGGGGGGGGGGAGGATTGGAGGAAGGTGGGAGGGGGGGTGGGAGGATTGGAGGAAGGTGGGAGGGGGGGTGGGAGGATTGGAGGAAGGTGGGAGTGGGGGGTGGGAGGATTGGAGGAAGGTGGGGAGGGGGGGTGGGAGGATTGGAGGAAGGTGGGAGGGGGGGTGGGAGGATTGGAGGAAGGTGGGAGGGGGGGGTGGGAGGATTGGAGGAAGGTGGGAGGGGGGGGGTGGGAGGATTGGAGGAAGGTGGGAGGGGGGTGGGAGGATTGGAGGAAGGTGGGAGGGGGGGTGGGAGGATTGGAGGAAGGTGGGAGGGGGGGGTGGGAGGATTGAGGAAGGTGGGAGGGGGTGGTGGGAGGATTGGAGGAAGGCGGGGGAGGGGGGGTGGGGAGGATTGGAGGGAAGGTGGGAGGGGGGGAGGTGGGAGGCTTGGAGGAAGGTGGGAGGGGGGGTGGGAGGATTGGAGGAAGGTGGGAGGGGGGAGGGGGGAGGATTGGAGGAAGGTGGGAGGATTGGAGGAAGGTGGGAGGGGGGGTGGGAGGATTGGAGGAAGGTGGGAGGGGGGTGGGAGGATTGGAGGAAGGTGGGAGGGGGGTGGGAGGATGGAGGAAGGTGGGAGGGGGGTGGGAGGATTGGAGGAAGGTGGGAGGGGGGGTGGGAGGAAGGTGGGAGGGGGGGTGGAGGATTGGAGGAAGGTGGGAGGATTGGAGGAAGGTGGGAGGGGGGGTGGGAGGATTGGAGGAAGGTGGGAGGGGGGGGTGGGAGGATTGGAGGACGGTGGGAGGGGGGTGGGAGGATTGAGGAAGGTGGAGAGGGGGGTGGGAGGATTGGAGGAAGGTGGGAGGGGGGGGTGGGAGGATTGGAGGAAGGTGGGAGGGGGCGGGTGGGAGGATTGGAGGAAGGTGGGAGGGGGGGTGGGATAATTGGAGGAAGGTGGGAGGGTTGGAGGAAGGTGGGAGGGTTGGAGGAAGGTGGGAGGGGGGTGGGAGGGTTGGAGGAAGGTGGGAGGGTTGGAGGAAGGTGGGAGGGGGGGTGGGAGGGTTGGAGGAAGGTGGGAGGGGCGGGTGGGAGGGTTGGAGGAAGGTGGCGCGGGAGGGGGTGTGGAGGGTCTGGAGGAAGGTGGGAGGGGGGGTGGGAGGGATTGGAGGAAGGTGGGAGGGGGGTGGGAGGGTTGGAGGAAGGTGGGAGGGGGGGGTGGGAGGGTTGGAGGAAGGTGGGAGGGGCGGGTGGGAGGGTTGGAGGAAGGTGGGAGGGGGGGGTGGGAGGGTTGGAGGAAGGTGGGAGGGGGGTGGGAGGGTTGGAGGAAGGTGGGAGGGGGGTGGGAGGGTTGGAGGAAGGTGGAGGTGGTTGGGGTGGGAGGGTTGGAAGGAAGGTCTGGGAGGGGGGGTGGGAGGGTTGGAGGAAGGTGGGAGGGGGCGGTGGGAGGGTGGGAGGGGGGTCGGGAGGGGGGTGGGAGGGTTGGAGGAAGGTGGGAGGGGGGCTGGTGAGGGGGGTGGGAGGGTTGGAGGAAGGTGGGAGGGGGGTGGGAGGGTTGGAGGAAGGTGGGGAGGGGGGGTGGGAGGGTTGGAGGAAGGTGGGAGGGGGGTGGGAGGGTTGGAGGAAGGTGGGAGGGGGGGTGGGAGGGTTGGAGGAAGGTGGGAGGGGGGAGGGGGGGTGGGAGGGTTGGAGGAAGGTGTGTGAGGGGGGTGGGAGGCTTGGGAGGAAGGTGGGAGGGGGGTGGGAGGTTTGGAGGAAGGTGGGAGGGGGCGTGGGAGGGTTGGAGGAAGGTGGGAGGGGGGGTGGGGAGGGTTGGAGGAAGGTGGGAGGGGGGTGGGAGGGTTGGAGGAAGGTGGGAGGGGGGGTGGGAGGGTTGGAGGAAGGTGGGAGGGGGGGTGGGAGTGTTGGAGGAAGGTGGGAGGGGGGGTGGGAGTGTTGGAGGAAGGTGGAGGGGGGGGTGGAGTGTTGGAGGAAGGTGGGAGGGGGGTGGGAGTTGTTGGAGGAAGGTGGGAGGGGGAGGGGTGGAGTGTTGGAGGAAGGTGGGAGGGGGGGTGGGAGTGTTCGAGGAAGGTGGGAGGCGGGGGTGGGAGTGTTGGAGGAAGGTGGGAGGGGGGGTGGGAGTGTTGGAGGAAGGTGGGAGGGGGGGTGGGAGTGTTGGAGGAAGGTGGGAGGGGGGGTGGGAGTGTTGGAGGAAGGTGGGAGGGAGGGTGGGAGTGTTGGAGGAAGGTGGGAGGGGGGGTTGGGAGTGTTGGAGGAAGGTGGGGAGGGGGGGTGGGAGTGTTGGAGGAAGGTGGGAGGGGGGGGTCGGGAGTGTTGGAGAAGGTGGGGAGGGGGGTGGGAGTGTTGGAGGAAGGTGGGGAGGGGGGGGGTGGAGGAAGGTGGGAGGGGGGGTGGAGGAAGGTGGGAGGGGGGTTGGAGGAAGGTGGGAGGGTTGGAGGAAGGTGGGAGTGTTGGAGGAAGGTGGAGGGGGGAGGGGTGGGAGGATTGGAGGAAGGTGGGAGGGCGGGGCTGGGTGGGGGTGGGGTGACGAGGTGGGATGGGCCGGTGGGAGGTGGGACGGGGGGGTGGGAGGTGGGAGGGGGGGGTGGGAGGTGGGGAGGGGGTGGGTGGGGGGTGGGGATGGGAGGGGCGTGGGGGTGGGAGGGTTGGAGGAAGGTGGGATGGGGTGGGAGGGCTTGGAGGAAGGTGGGATGGGGTGGGAGGGTTGGAGGAAGGTGGATGGGGTGGGAGGAGGCTGGGAGATAGGGTTGAGGAAGGTCGGAAGGTGGAAGGTGGAAGGAGGAAGGTGGAAGGTGGGAGGAGGATGGGAGATAGGGTTGAGGAAGGTGGAAGGTGGGAGGAGGATGGGAGATAGGGTTGAGGAAGGTGGAAGGTGGAAGGTGGAAGGTGAAGGTGGAAGGTGGAAGGTGGAAGGTGGAAGGTGGAAGGTGGAAGGTGGAAGGTGGAAGGTGGAAGGAGGATGGGAGATAGGGTTGAGGAAGGTGGAAGGTGGAAGGTGGGAATACAGGGGTGTGAAGAATAACAGCGGAGAATGTAGCGTCAGGTAGTGCATGTCGTGCAACCCATCGTCGTCCTACAAATTAAATCTTCCACATAAAACCCGAGCCGTCATCAAATCGGCTTTCCCTATTCTTCCACACTGTATGAAGCTTTTGACGCTCGAAGCTGATGATAAATAACAGTGTCCAACCTCAGCGGGCCATGAGACACCTTTGTCGATTACGTAAAGCGATCTGAATACGTCACGCTGCGCTCCCAAAACGCAATGACCTGCGGCGGAGCAAATAAATAATCAGCTTCGGTATTCACGTTACCAACGAGGACTTTCTCTCGCATTCACCTCGTTCGGTCGATCGCTCATTCACATCATCCTTTTCTTTCCGAGTTTCTATATCGCCCGAGAGCGGCTCTTGTTTCACCTCGTCCGCATCAAAATCCGTGTCCGTTTCTGCATCCATGTCGCCTGCATGCACAACGACAAACAGCGGCAGACAGGACACTTCCACTCAGCATCTCCCTGTCTCTCAAGGTATGCGACAAGAAAAATAATTACAATCCCCAACATCAACATAAAGGACATCATTATGAAAATTAAATAAATAAAATCCATCTTACACAAAGTAGATATTTTACTGATGCTTCTTCCCCTCAGGCACCAATGTAACCCGGAAGTAAATTCTTTTTTCGATGGAATATGTGTCGAGGTTGTATTTTCATTTGGTTTTATTTTTTTCAACACCCAAACAAAATAAAATAGCAAAGTGTCATTTGGCTAAAGCATGCTTTACATCTTCGCTCGAGTTATACTGTTACGGGATAAGGGAATATTAAAAACAAAAATGTGTGGAATCACAGCCCAACTAAACAATACGGTGATATACATTTCATAGAGAATGCAGCTGTTTACCCCATAAAACTTGTCGATGAAATAACAATTTTAAACTATAACAAACAGTAAAAACAAACCATCCAAAATATATATTAAATCGTTCATACTAATACTTTAAAATCATGTTTGCCATTGCACTCAATTACGTATTCACATCACTGCTGTGAGTACACCATGGGTGTTCCGTTAGCAAGCGGCTTGCTATCGCTTGCCAAGCCATCCGTTCTGTATCAGCCTCTTTGCAAGCCGCTCAGCCCAAACGGAGAAATCGAATAACATTGAGAGAGGCGCTTCGTTATATTAGCAAAAATGGCCACCGTAGTCGCATTCAAAATTCAAAAAGCAGTAATGTTCATTCTAATGAAGCAGCACTTACATACATTCTGCATACATGGAAGGAAGGAAAACGATACCACAACCAATGAAATGGTCAGAGGAATACCCGTTATGTAAACTCATAGTCTTATTACCTCCGCCACCAAAGGTGCATGGAGGTTATGTTTTCACCCCTGTCTGTCCGTTTGTGAACAAAATATCTCAAAAAGTTGTGGACGGATTTGGAGAAAGTTGTGGAGAAAATATTAAATAATTATATCTCAGAAACCACTTACCCCATCAATGCAAAACTTTACAAATGTCATCTAACACCGTTTCTGCATACAGTTTGAAAATGATGATGTCGTAGGTCAAGTGGTTTGGCAGCCATCTTGGATAGAAAAACGAACCTTATCCGATCAACACAAAACTTCACAAACGTGATCCCCTACCCATACCTATGCAGAGTGTACATTTTTGATGTCATATGTCACGTGGTTTGGCAGCCATATTTGCTTGAAAGCCGATACCGTATTTAAAAAAAAAAAACTCCTTTCCGAAACCGCTTCACCGATCGATGTGAAACCTGTCATGTGTGGTAAAAATGTGATACTGAAGAACAGTTTAAGGGATTTAAATCAAACTTGTTTATTTTTAGGACAGTCGACGAGGGCATCTACCTGTTGTCACGGGCAGGGACTACGTGGGGGCATATTGGTGACGCAGACACGTTGTTCTAGTTTTGGTAGTGGTTTTAAGCATTTATAAGTTAGCTTTATCATCCCTGCAATGCCACCTGACAATCATGTTAAACTGCATTCTGTAGTTGTGATGATGAACCCCCATCTTACAAGGGTTTTTGTACATTTTGGGATCCGGTAAATGAATGGTAATTTATGGTATTTATCTGTAGCTGACATTCTTTTTGCTTTTGAGTGATTTATTTTGTTGTATCATATCTATTTTATTATTGTTACTTATTTTGTAGGTCTTTGTAAGTGCAGTCTGAAAGCCCAATTCTTACAAAAGTGTTTGAATATATAATATTTTGCATACAAAATGCAATATTATTATTTGCTTTGTCATTTTGAAGAATAACGTATTGTGTTTGATGGTGTTTTAAATAATAATGTGTCTCCATGTTATTTACATTTACTTTCGGATCCTCAACCAACACAAGAACATATCCTGGCCAGTCGGCCAGCGTGTGTGCAATACAGAATCTTGCAAACTCACTGCAAACTTGCAAACTCACTCAATTCCCCCATACACATAACATCAACAGACATGATACATCCACGCAACAGGGACAATAAACAACACAATAGATAAAATAAATCATCACAATAGTTCGACCTGCGTTCCGCAGGGGCCGAGAGGAAAACCGCACCCAGGAGGTGAGTTACTACAACCCGTACCTTAATGTTGTAGTCACCATGCTTCATCTGGGACCTCAATCGACCACTACTGGAGCAGGAAACCAGACAGCGACGCCACTTGTGGAGCTGTATTTAGATACTTGACGAAGCAAGGTCCAAAGACATTTTCCTTCAGGTTGGAAAGAGATTTATTTACCTATTGCGGAGAAAACTCGAATTCAATCTACATCACCAAATACACGATACAACAGTTGAGTAGACAACAACAACAACAGGTATTTTAAGGCCATTTTCCCTGCTAGAGCGGGGGTTAGCCTTGCGGGCACCATGACAATCTTCTCCATTTTGCCCTATTTTCTGCATCTCTCCTTGTTAACCCCCTTGCCCGCATTTCTTCTTCCACCATCTTTAGCCAAGTCTTTCTCGGTCTTCCCCGTCCCAGAGTCCTGGTTGTTCCAAACTTCTTCCATTTAAGAATTATGGAGGCCACTGTGCTCTTGGGAACCTTCAATGCAGCAGAATTTTTTTTTGTAGGCTTCCCCAGATCTGTGCCTCGACACAATCCTGTCTCTGAGCTCTGCAGGCAGTTCCTTCGACCTCGTGGCTTGGTTTTTGCTCTGATATGCATCGTCAGCTGTGAGACCTTATATAGACAGGTGTGTGCCTTTCCAAATCATGTCCAATCAATTGATTGATTGATCAATTGAATTGGGCATTCGTGAGGTCAGGCACTGGTGTTGAGCTATTCGGCCTGGCTCGCAGTTGGCGTTCCAATTCATCCCAAAGGTGTTCGATGGGGTTGAGGTGAGGGCTCTGTGCAGGCCAGTCAAGTTCTTCCACACCGATCTCGACAAACCATTTCTATATGGACCTTGCTTTTGTGCATGGGAGCATTGTCATGCTGAAACAGGAAAGGGCCTTCCCCAAACTGTTGCCACAAAGTTGGAAGCACACAATCGTCTAGAATGTCATTGTATGCTGTAGGGTTAAGATTTCCCTTCACTGGAACTAAGGGGCCCAGCCCAAACCATGAAAAACAGCCCCAGACCATTATTCCTCCTCCAAATTTTACAGTTGGCCCTATGCATTCGGGCAGGTAGCGTTCTCCTGGCATCCGCCAAACCCAGATTTGTCCATCGGACTGCCAGATGGTGAAGTGGGATTCATCACTCCAGAGAACGCGTTTCCACTGTTCCAGAATCCAATGGTGGTGAGCTTTACACCACTCCAGCCGACGCTTGGCATTGCGCTTGGTGATCTTAGGCTTGTGTGCAACTACTCGGCCATGGAAACCCATTTCATGAAGCTCCCAACGAACAGTTGTGCTGATATTGTTCCAAAGGCAGGTTGGTAGTGTTACGGATTCGTCACTTCTGTTGATGTGGTTTTCATCCACTGTAAATATTTTTGATTCCATGTACTATTATTGTTTTCAAAAGGTTTATTGTTTATGATGTAGCGGTTGCCGCTGAACAGACACAATCGCCTTACACCTGCCGAGGACGCAACCACGGAGCGATCGCTGTGCCGGGCTCGCCCAGACCGCCCGGAGACGCTCAGTCTCGCCTTTCCCGGGCATGCCCGGACTCGCCTTTCCTGGGCTCGCCCGGCCCGTCCGGCGACACCCAGTCTCGCCGTTCCCGGGCATGTCCAGGCACGCCCGGCCCGTCCGGCGTCACTCAGTCTCGCCTTTCCCGGGCATGCCCGGACTCGCCTTTCCCGGGCTCGCCCGGCCCGTCCGGCGACACCCAGTCTCGCCGTTCCCGGGCATGTCCAGGCACGCCCGGCCCGTCCGGCGACACCCAGTCTCGCCGTTCCCGGGCATGTCCAGACTCGCCCAGGTCTCCCGGACACGCCCAGTCACGCCTTTTAAGGGCAAACGCTCCGGCATGAGATATTGGAGTGCTTGTATATAATGCTGCCCGATAAACGGGCTTTTCAGAGTACCCGAGTTGATTTGATGCAATAAAGAAACTCGGACGAATTCCAGCTTTTTGTCGCGTCCATTCTTTCGATTCGAGTTGGAGCACAGTTCCTTCATTGGTGACCTACCGACATGGACATGGCATTTGCCCTCAAACTGCCTACCTTCTGGGAGGCTCACGCGGCGGTTTGGTTCGCCCAGGCGGACTCCCAGTTCGCCCTGCGAGGCATCACCACCGACGACACCCGCTTCCATCATGTGGTAGCAGCACTCGGCTCAGCCACCGCGGCCCGCGCCCTCAGCCTCCTCCAGCACCCGCCAGCCGCTGACAAGTACGGCGCAATCAAGAAGCTCCTCCTCGACGCTTTCGCCCTCTCATCGGCGGAACGCGCACGGCGCCTGCTCGACCTGCCCGAGCTCGGCGACACGCGCCTGTCCGAGCGAATGGATTACATGCTCTCGTTGCTCGGGGAGCACGCCCCGGATTTTCTTTTTCAAGAGCTGTTCCTCCGTCAGCTGCCTAGCCAGGTACGCCTCGCCCTGGCAAGCACGCAGATCACGGATCCCCGCGCCCTCGCCAGGGAAGCCGACAAGATCTCCTCGGCAGGCCAACGCATCGGGGCAGCGACCTGGAGCCCGCCGCCGTCTGAAGCAACGCCCATGGCGCCCGAGCACCCGGCACGGTC
Source organism: Myxine glutinosa (assembly GCF_964187855.1). Lineage (NCBI taxonomy): Eukaryota > Metazoa > Chordata > Myxini > Myxiniformes > Myxinidae > Myxine > Myxine glutinosa. Next base: position 898,127 of record NC_136264.1, read on the forward strand.
GGCGGCCGAACTGCCGGCGCAATTGGCGGCCGCTACGTCGCACCGAACGCCTCCAACACGACGACTGGGGCCTACACCTGACCAGGCATGGTGTTACTACCATGCCAGGTTCGGACAAAAGGCCCGGACATGCCGACCCCCGTGCACTTTCGGCAAGTCGGGAAATGGCCGGGCCGGCGTTCATTACCAGCCATGAGCGCCGGCCACACGGGCAACTTACTTTTTATCAGGGACAAAGCGTCCGGACGGCGCTTCCTGTGTGACACCAGCGCCCAACTGAGCGTCATACCCGCCTCCGATCAGGACAGGCAGTCCGTGGTTTGCGGCCCCTCCTTGGTGGCGGCCAACGGATCAGCCATCCGCACCTTCGGCCCGCGCAACGTCACCCTCTGCTTCGGCAGCCAGCGCTTTCATTGGACTTTTGTGACCGCAAGCGTGCCCATGGCTCTGCTGGGCGCCGACTTCCTCTGCGCACCCGGGCTGCCGGTTGACGTCAAACGGCGTCGCCTCGTCAACGCCGAGACCTTCAGCTCCCTGGCATGCATGTTGAGCAGCTCCGCGCCGACCGAGCTAGCATGCGCCCTCCCGGCGGCGAACGAGTTTGCTCGCCTGCTCGCGGAGTTCCCGGCCCTCACGCGGCCGACGTTTTCGGCCGTCGCGGTACGACATGGTATCGAGCACCACATACCAACTACGGGCCCGCCGGTCTACGCCAGAGCCCGCCGCCTCGACCCAGCCAAGCTCGCCGTGGCCAAAGCCGAGTTCGACGCTTTGGAACACCTCGGCATCGTGCGGCGCTCCGATAGCACGTGGGCTTCGCCACTACACATCGTACCGAAGCCGGGGGGCGGCTGGCGCTCATGTGGCGACTACCGCTGCCTTGACGTTACCACCCCCGACAGGTATCCGATCCCGCACATTCAAGACTTCTCCGCCCATTTGGCAGGACGGGTCATTTTTTCGAAGATCGATTTGATACGGGGATACCACCAGGTACCTGTCAGGCCGGCCGACGTCCCAAAAACGGCCATCATCACGCCGTTCGGCTTATTCGAATTCCTTCGAATGCCATTTGGCCTCAAGATTGCGGCTCAGGCGTTTCAGCGCTTGATGGACGGCATGCTGTGCGACCTGCCGTTCCTCTTCGTCTACCTGGACGACATCCTCGTCGCCAGCGCGTCCCGGGCCGAGCACCTCCTCCACTTCCGAACACTGTTCCGGTGCCTCAGCGAGCATGGCCTAATCGTCAACCCGGCCAAATGCCACTTTGGCACGACGGCCATTGATTTTTTGGGCCACCACATCACCAAGAACGGGGCCGTGCCGCTGCCTACCAAGGTCGAGGCCATCACCGCGTTTCCGCGTCCCTGCTCCATCAAGGCCCTGCAGGAGTTCTACGGCATGGTGAATTTCTATCACCGCTTCGTGTCCCGCGCTGCTCAGCTCATGCGGCCCCTTTACGAAGCCCTCCGGGGCAAGCCGGCCAAACACGACGTCGTCTGGTCCACAGCCATGGACGCGGCATTTACAAGCTCAAAGCGGGCCTTCGCCGACGCAACACTACTCACTCACCCGGTGCTCAACGCTCCCATCGCCCTCACCACGGATGCCTCCGACTACGCGGTGGGCGCCGTACATGAGCAATGGGTGAACGGGGTTTGGCAGCCACTCGCTTTTTTCAGCCGGCAACTCCGGCCGAACGAGCTCAAATTTAGCACGTTTGACCGCGAGCTCCTCGGTCTACACCTGGCCGTTCGCCATTTCCGCCACCTCCTGGAGGGCCGGCCCTTCACGGCTTTCGTCGACCACAAGCCGTTGGTTTACGCAATGGCCAAAGTCACGGAGCCATGGTCGGCCCGCCAGCAGCGCCACCTCTCCGCCGTGTCGGACTTTACCACGGACATCCGGCATGTCGCCGGCAAAGACAATGCCGTGGCCGACTGTCTTTCTCGGGCCAGTGCGAACGCGGTCCACCTCGGCGTGGACTTCGCGCTTATGGCGGCTGACCAGACCACCGACACCATGGTGCAAGCCCTCCGGGCGGCGGACACGGGCCTCCGCCTGGCCGACGTCCCCTTCGCGGACACTGTCCTGCTCTGCGACGTCTCCCAAGGCCAGCCTCGCCCCATCGTGCTCGTTACCTGGCAACGCCGCATCTTCGCCTCCCTCCACGGCCTTTCCCACCCGGGCCGGAAAGCTTCCCAGAAGCTGGTGTCGGCGCGATTCGTCTGGCACGGCCTTCGACGGGATGTCCGCGATTGGACCAGCACCTGCACGGCCTGCCAACAGGCCAAGGTCCACCGACACACCCAGGCCCCGCTGGCACCTTTCACCATGCCCGAACGGCGTTTCGACCACGTCAACGTGGACCTGGTGGGCCCCCTCCCCCCATCACGGGGTTTCACACACCTGCTCACCATGGTGGACAGGACCACCAGGTGGCCAGAGGCCGTTCCCCTCGTCTCCACCACCACCGCCGACGTGGCGCAGGCTTTCATCGCCACCTGGGTCCGGTCACCTGTTTCGGCGCACCTGCGGACATCTCTTCGGACCGCGGGCCGCAGTTCACCTCCGAGCTGTGGGGCGCGGTCGCCCGCAACCTGGGGGTCAGGTTCCACCATACCACGGCCTACCACCCCCAAGCCAATGGGTTGTGCGAGCGGTTCCACCATTCCATGAAGGCCGCGCTCATGGCCGCCCTTCAGGACGGCGGCTGGACCGACCGGCTACCGTGGGTCCTTTTGGGCCTCCGCACGGCCCCCAAGGAGGACCTCCGGGCGTCCACCGCCGAGCTGGTCTACGGCCAGCCGCTACGCGTCCCGGGCGAATTCGTGCCCGACGCCACCAGTGCCTGGTCCGCAGCTCGCCAGCGCTCGGACCTCCAGGAGACCCCCCGACGGTTTGCCCCCGTGTCAGCGTCCCCCCAGCGCTTCGCACAGCGGAGTACGTTTTCGTGCGTCATGACGCACACCGGGGGCCACTCAGGCCGCCGTACGACGGACCCTTCCGGGTCCTGCGACGGGACGACAAGTCCTTCGTCATCGACGTAGGCGGCAGGTCGGACCAGATTTCGGTGGACCGCCTCAAGCCGGCGCACGTGGACATCGACCAACCATCTCGGTTGGCCCTTCCTCCGCGGCGAGGCCGCCCCCGGTCCACGGTGCCTCCCGCTCGACCACCCACCCCCACACCGGACCCCCCCCCCCCACCCACGACCCTCCAGGGGTCGCTTCGGCCGGGTCATCAGGACCCCCCTTAAATTGACCCTGCCGGTGCAAGTCGATTCTGGGGGGGGCGTGTGTAGCGGTTGCCGCTGAACATACACAATCGCCTTACACCTGCCGAGGACGCAACCACGGAGCGATCGCTGTGCCGGGCTCGCCCAGACCGCCCGGAGACGCTCAGTCTCGCCTTTCCCGGGCATGCCCGGACTCGCCTTTCCCGGGCTCGCCCGGCCCGTCCGGCGACACCCAGTCTCGCCGTTCCCGGGCATGTCCAGGCACGCCCGGCCCGTCCGGCGACACTCAGTCTCGCCTTTCCCGGGCATGCCCGGACTCGCCTTTCCCAGGCTCGCCCGGCCCGTCCAGCGACACCCAGTCTCGCCGTTCCCGGGCATGTCCAGGCACGCCCGGCCCATCCGGCGACACCCAGTCTCGCCGTTCCCGGGCATGTCCAGACTCGCCCAGGTCTCCCGGACACGCCCAGTCGCGCCTTTTAAGGGCAAAAGCTCCGGCATGAGATATTGGAGTGCTTGTATATTGTTGCGGGTATGAGGATTGCATTTTTTTTTTATTGTGTGTATTGTATTGTGGTAAATTGTTGTGTAACATTGGTTGGATATGGCCCCTCCGGCCTCCAGAGTTGTGTAAAGGTAAAAAGGGCGTCCCGGTAGTTAATTCCATGAAACACCACATTGCAGGACACTATAAGACCCTTGTTCAGTAGTTTATATCCTTATTATGTGTTTTAGGGTAAGGCCTTGTCGTCCATTAACATGACACTCCATTGCACCGAGTAAAAGAGATAGATTCCCTTCATCCCATTCCCAAAAACCTCCATTTCCCCTTTCGTAATGGCCAAGCCTCAATTTGGCAATTACATCCCCTCCAAAGCCGCCATTGACCACGAGGCAGGGTTGGGGAAGAAAGGCGGGTCTCCACCTCGTCATAGAGGGGAGGAGTAAGTCGGCCCCGCTCATCCAACCCAGAACGAGGGGTTTGGCTTGAGAGGGGGGAGAGAGAATGCTTGGGGGAAGTTCGCAAAGGGTGAAGGGCGGGGCCTATATAACCCGCCGCAGGACGCTCCCCAAGCAGACAAGCAGATGACATGAGATGGGCTGAGAAAGGAGAGGAGCTTTTACGAGAGATGAGTTGAGATCTGAGATGAGCTATGACAAGAGCTGAGTTGTGAGGTCCAAAAGCAGAGGTCATCCAGGGAAGCGCAAAAGCCTGCTATTCGTCACCTTGCTCGCCAGCGGCAGCGTCTACAGCAGCAGCAGCAGCAGCAGCGTCCCCAGCAGCCACAACGCTCGCCAGCCATTTGGGGCCTGGACGGCAGTTTGGAGCAGGGCCGTGGAGGAACGGCGGCTGCCCAACGCGCCGATTCGTGCTGCCGAACCAATTGGACTTTCCTCTCCTTCCAGCCAATTCCTATCATCATTCCCCGTGTGAGTCGTCTTTGTTTGTTCTGTCCTGGGTAGGTAATTAAGTCTGTATAAGCTAGTAATTTGCACTGTGTTACCTGTTTTTTTTCATGTCCGCTGTAAATACCCGTGACTGCTCTTTTTGCTTATGTGTGTGTAAATAATAATAAACCCCGTTACTCTTCTGTATGTCTTCTTCTTCCTCCTCTTTGCATTCGTCGTCTTAGTCTTTTCCATATTGAGTAGCTGTGGCGCGATACGGCCAACGTCTGGGTGAATCGGGTTTAGTCGGGAAAAAACTGTTTGGCCGTGGCGCCTCCGCTCGGCAAACAACATCCTTAACCGCGGACCGTAACAATTGGTGTCAGAAGTGTCGGATTCGGACCTGAAGCGTTTAACGCGCTCAAAATTACAAAGTACCGAAATTGCTTTTGTTTTATAAAACCCGAATTTTGAAATCGCGCCATGGCTGGTCAAGGCGACGGGATGCCGGTGGGAGAGATAGACGGGGTAGAGTCGACCCAGGACCTCGGGGAAATGTATGTGGATGAAAGAGAGGAGGAGAACATTGGCAATGAGGTTGAGGGGGTATCAGGCGCACAAAATGGCGTTCTCGCGCACGAGGTTTCAGGCGCACAAAATGGCGTCCTCGCGCACGTGGGTGTAGCGGCACCAAATTTTGCCGCGCCCGCGACCGTAGCAGCGCCACCGGTGGATTTGAACCTTTTTATGATGCAAATGAAGGCCCTTATGGAAAAGAATAGTGAGCAATTGGGAGACCAAATTAGAGGTTTGAAAAGCAGTATGGGACAAATGGGGAACCGGATGGAGGCTCAGAATGAGCAATTGGGGGTAATGAGGGGCGAAGCGAGGGCTCAGAGTGAGCAATTGGGGGTAATGAGGGATGAAGCGAGGGGTACCGGGGAGGGGTTAGACAATAATTTTAAGGGATTAGACAAGAAATTTGGGAAGTTCGACGACAAATTTGAGGGGTTAGACAACGGGATAAAGGAGGTGAAAAAGGGGTTAATGGGGTTAGAAAATAGGATGGAAGGCAAATTGCGGGAAATAGGGGAGCAATCCGCCCGAGAAATTAAACAAATGGGAGAGCAGATAGAGGAGGTGAAAATGGGGGTAGAAACCAAACTGGATGCTCAGAGGGATGAATTGGGACAGATGAGGGTGGCATCTACAAAAGAGAGGGAGGAGATGAAAGAGGAGATACGACGAGGTGTAAGTGAGGAGGTCTCGGGGGTACGCGAGGAGGTAAAGCGAGGTGAAAAGCGTATAGAGAAAGAGGTGAGAAATGGGACGGCAAAGTTACAGGGGGGAATAGAGGACCTGACGGAGGAGGTGGAACAGCTGACGGAGGGACAAAAAGAACTAACGGAGCAGGTTCAAAGGAACACTGCGGTACTAGGAGGGTTAAAAGCGACACAAAGAGACATCAAGGACGACTTAATAGCGACACAGAGGCAATGTCAGATGGTACGTGAGGGACTGACAACGAGGTTGGACGAGGTGACGGAGGTAATGGAGACGAAGGACCGAGAGGTGAGGACGCACATAGAGACGGTCAAAATAGCCTTAGAGGACGAACTTGAGGAGATGCACCGGGAAATAAAAGAGGTGAAGCAAAAATTAGAGGAAGTGGAAGAAGAGGTGAGTGAAATTAAGAAGAGACGGACAGAAACTAAGAGAGAAATACAGGAGGAGGTGATGGAATATGTACAAGGTCGGTGCTCAACTCATAATGGTGTGCTCACTAACCAAATAAAGAGTTTGCAGGTGGCGAAGGAGGTGCGGAGACGAAGTGCCTAGGTGAGTGGCGATATACGTGGAAATGTACATGATGTGAGGAAAGCTTCAGTCGGCTTGGGGGTTGATTTGGATCCGGGTGTTCGTGAGAGGCCGTTGGTGAAGTGTGCGACAGGTCTGGTGTGCAAAAGAGGAGGTGTGCGAGAATGTCCGACTCTGGGGTGTGTGGGGAAAAAGTGCGCGCCGAGGAGTGAGTGTGCTGTCGAGAGTGAGTCGGTCGTAGCGCGTGTGCGAGGGAGCACATGGAAGCGCGGTGTGGTGAGTGTTACGGAGGAAGTAACGGGAGAGTGTGCGAAAGAGGGTGCGCGAGGAAGGTGTGTAACGGACGGGTGCATGGGGAAAGAGTGCGCTGTCAAAAGTAAGGAAGAATGCACACCTGTGGTGAGTGTTACAGAGGGTGTAACGGGAGAGTGTGCGCAAGAGGATGTGCGAGAAAGGTGTGTAACGGACAGGGGCATGGGGAAAGAGTGCGCTGTCAAGAGTAAGGGAGAATGCACGCCTGTGGTGAGTGTTACAGAGGATGCAACGGGAGAGTGTGCGCAGGAGGGTGCGCGAGAAAGGTGTGTAACGGACAGTTGCACGAGGAAAGAGTGTGCTGTCGAGGGTAAGGGTGAGTGCGCTGTCAAGAGTGGTGGTGAAAGTAGTGAGAGTGACACGGAGCGTGAGTTGGTTGTGACAGGTGAGCGAGGATGTACACCTGGAATGGAAGGATGCACACCTGGAATGGTAGAGCGTGTGTGGGAATGCACACTAGAGTTGGTAGTGAGGCACGTGGTTGGGTGTGCGAGTGAGAGCACACCTGTGATTGTCACGAAGGAGGTGACCGAGGAGGGGGCGCGAAGAGGTGTGTTGGTGAGGTGTGCGAACGACGAGTGTGTGCAAAGGTGTTCGGTGGTCAGGTGTGTGACCAAGTCTGTGAGCGGAATGAGTGTACCGAGGTGTGTAAGAGAAGGTACGACGAGGAGCATAGGAACAGCTGGATGTATGAGCAAGAAAGGGGTAGCGTATGCGTGTACGCATGCAGGTGAGGCATCGACGGTAACCGGGTTAGCGGTTAGAACGACATTTAGCCGAATCGGGCCCTCGGTGCACGTCGGGCAGCGTCGCGTGCCGCAAGGACCAGCGGGGATCCGAACCACGGCGGGTTCGAAAGGACCGCCGTACGTGATCCACGCTGGGCCGCGTTTGGAACGGCCGCGTCCGTGCTCCACTAGGTGGAGCGGGCAGCCCGATAGGAAAGGTCGTCATGGCGACCCACTTTTGTTGAGGCGTTCCGGCAGGTCGAGATCGGGCCATGGGATGGCTCCGTGCCGAGGTGGTGCGTGGGATCTCGGCCCGGGTAAGCGTCCTTCCCTGCACCGAGTGCCGGACGCATCCAGCCGCCGACACCAAACAACCCGCATTCATTGCTCGGCTTTACGAAGCCGGGCTGTGGAAGTGAATTGGCGCACCGAGAGGCACTAGTAAGTAGACTGTAATGATGAGGATGGTGGTCTGGACCCGAAATTAGAAAAACAAAATTTGATGATTGGCAAAGGATTGGCAGAGTGATGATGGGTAATGGTACAGTGATTGGCAGATGATTGGCAAATTTTTGATTTGTTGGATTTGGACGAGCAAAGTTTATAGTGAGAGATCCCCGATGTGGTGGGATGGCAACTCTGTCATCCCTCACAGCGGGGGCAAAGGAGCACTAGTTTATGGGGTTTATGGCAGTGTAAGCTCGCCGAGGGAGGGTTTGGATAATGTGTAGGGACCTAGAAGATGACCTTAGGTGACGTTAAGATTAGGTAGTGACAATGACACCTGTAGTGGGGACGCAGAGAGGGTAGTGTGGATGATAATGACGTGGTATGTGCTTAGTTTAAAGGGAAGACGGGGAGCACTAAGTTAGCAGGGCAACAGGTAGTTTAGATGATGCCGTGTGAGTGTTGGTGTATTCAAGTGTATTGAGCAGGGTATGAGTAACTGATTGTGATTGTGAGTTGTAGTGTGATTGCACAGGTGTGCAACTGGACAGGTGGATGGAGCAGTGTTTGAGTGAGTGATAGTGGTGATGAGTGGTGCTGACCAAATGGTCCAGGAAGGAAGGAGGGTGCAGGTGGCACCAGGTGTGAGTGCACAGGTGTGCACCAACAGGTGTATGGAATAAATGGTAGTGTGGAATATATGGAGTATTGGAATGGATGGTCGTGGAGTGAGTAGGATGGAAACTGTGGAGTGGAGTGGATGGTGCGGAGGTGTGAATGGGGGAAGAATGGACCCCCATCACGAATACCTGGGGCGGGTAGTGTAAGTGTTAGGTAGAGGGTATAGGTAAATTGTGGTTGGATATTGGCATCTGTGGTGCGGGTGGAAGAATGGTGTTTGGATGGGTGCATTAGTGTTTTTTTTTTGTTTTTGTTTTTGTTTTTTTGTATACAAGATCGAGGCTCGTGAAAGAGTGAAGGTATAGGTAAATAGGGTACAGGTAAAGAGGGTATAGGTAAATTGTGGTTGGATATTGGCATCTGTGGTGCGGGTGGAAGAATGGTGTTTGGATGGGTGCATTAGTGTTGTGGAAATGGCTGGGCGTGTAGCCTGTTAGTGTGTGTAGTTGGTTTGGGCACTCCACCACTGTGGGGATGTCGGCCAGGTGAGGCCACAGGTGGGCTCTGGGAGCCGGTAGTTGTTGTGGATGGGGCCCGAGGATCCGGAGGACAGACCCGGGTAGCCCAGTGCCAGAGGGCACCGAGTGGGGTGACAGAGGCAGGAGGGGCCTTCCCCAGTTAGTTAGGTTAGGGTGAGGAGCTAGGTAAGCTCGGGTGGCAACTGCAGTGGTGGAGGTGTGCAGGTGGGTAGACCTGCTGGGAGAGCTACACGCCCCAGCCCAGAAATTGTGCAAGGGCACCGGGAGATGAATCGGGGGAGTGAGACCCCAAATTGAGAAGCACCACAGTTTGGTCAATGGGAATTGGTTTTTAGAACCCATAGTGTAAGTTGGCCAATGGATTGGCAGGGAAAGACCCCGGGTAGTGTAAAGTGTGTTAATGTCATTTAGAGGATAGTTAGGATTGAAGTCTCCTCGCACCATCTACATCCACTCACCTGGGATGACGTACCTCCACACCATGCCATGTTTTTATTATTTTTGATGCAAATGTTTGGAATGTGAGACGCATCATGACGTGGGTGTGACATTGTGCTTGATGTTCCATCTCTTCCTCCTTATGAGGATTGATGATGAATTGGTGATGGCAAATTTTGGATAGAGGGATTGTGGAGACGAATTTGGTATAAGGGAAATATGGGAAGACGTGACGATAGCGACGGATTTGTAAATGTGTAGATTTTTGTAAATATGGGGTAAGGGCAAGGGTCGTGTAGGTGACAGGGGGGGTGACGTACGGTAGGGACGAGCTTTCTCACTTCGCTCTCCGTACGCATTTCGCCTTGCATTGCCTTTGTTGATGTGTACCCTTGTGACCTTACCCCTCGCTCATCTGTCTTCCCCCCTTTTGTCTCCCACATGACCTGTGCGCCATTGGGCGCCGAGGGGAGCGTGCGTGAGTCCGCCATTGTGCGCCCGGAACTCCCAGAACCAGCTGTCTGCATCGATGCACCACATTATGGACCACATGTCTGTGGCCGAGCACCACTAATGGACCCCATGGGTTGGGGCGTGGCCCCTCTGCTGGAACCGGCCATGAAGGCCTGAAATCTTGCTGGCGGACCTTGGCCACAGGGCACCGATGCCCCACAGGTGAACCACACTAGTCGGCCCCTGTGGGCCATAAATAAATAAAAATGGACACGTTGGGTGCATTTCATTTTCGGTTCAAATAGGCCGCCAGTAAGAAAATGAAGGAAAAAGACAACAACTGGAAGAAATAATAATAGCCAGCAGAGGGAGCTGAAGAGCAAGAGACCACCTGCAGGGTTAGGGGTTGTCGATTTATTTTATTATTGAACATTGATGAACTGTGATGACTGTGCACCGATTGGTGCCTGAGGGTGTATTGGTGCATTTTTGGGTGCTTTCATGGTGCATTGATGCAGAGCAGACTGCCTCCCCCCCCCCCCCCCCCCCCCAGAAAGAACAATCACAGGTCCTGGGTTGCGTTTTGTAAATAAAGTAGCGTCAATTGTAAATAATGCTCCCCACCGTCAGTGTGTAGTTTGAAGACCATTCCGCAATTCGGTTAACTGTGGGCGTGAGTCTGTTAGGCAGGGTGCAATGGAGCAGTGGGACATATTTATCTATGTTTTAAAACTGTCGCACTCAGGGTCAGGTTAAAAGTAGAGGGAACTACACCTACGTGTCACACTAAATTAAAGTTATAGGCCCGGGCCGTGCCTAAGAGGAGGAGGGTGCAGTGTTGCGGATATGAGGATTGCATTTTTTTTATTGTGTGTATTGTATTGTGGTAAATTGTTGTGTAACATTGGTTGGATATGGCCCCTCCGGCCTCCAGAGTTGTGTAAAGGTAAAAAGGGCGTCCCGGTAGTTAATTCCATGAAACACCACATTGCAGGACACTATAAGACCCTTGTTCAGTAGTTTATATCCTTATTATGTGTTTTAGGGTAAGGCCTTGTCGTCCATTAACATAACACTCCATTGCACCGAGTAAAAGAGATAGATTCCCTTCATTCCCATTCCCAAAAACCTCCATTTCCCCTTTCGTAATGGCCAAGCCTCAATTTGGCAATTACATCCCCTCCAAAGCCGCCATTGACCACGAGGCAGGGTTGGGGAAGAAAGGCGGGTCTCCACCTCGTCATAGAGGGGAGGAGTAAGTCGGCCCCGCTCATCCAACCCAGAACGAGGGGTTTGGCTTGAGAGGGCGGAGAGAGAATGCTTGGGGGAGGTTCGCAAAGGGTGAAGGGCGGGGCCTATATAACCTGCCGCGGGACGCTCCCCAAGCAGACAAGCAGATGACATGAGATGGGCTGAGAAAGGAGAGGAGCTTTTACGAGAGATGAGCTGAGATCTGAGATGAGCTATGACAAGAGCTGAGTTGTGAGGTCCAAAAGCAGAGGTCATCCAGGGAAGCGCAAAAGCCTGCTATTCGTCACCTTGCTCGCCAGCGGCAGCATCTACAGCAGCAGCAGCAGCAGCGTCCCCAGCAGCCACAACGTTCGCCAGCCATTTGGGGCCTGGACGGCGGTTTGGAGCAGGGCCGCGGAGGAACGGCGGCTGCCCAACGCGCCGATTCGTGCTGCCGAGCCAATTGGACTTTCCTCTCCTTCCAGCCAATTCCTATCATCATTCCCCGTGTGAGTCGTCTTTGTTTGTTCTGTCCTGGGTAGGTAATTAAGTCTGTATAAGCTAGTAATTTGCACTGTGTTACCTGTTTTTTTTCATGTCCGCTGTAAATACCCGTGACTGCTCTTTTTGCTTATGTGTGTGTAAATAATAATAAACCCCGTTACTCTTCTGTACGTCTTCTTCTTCCTCCTCTTTGCATTCGTCGTCTTAGTCTTTTCCATATTGAGTAGCTGTGGCGCGATACGGCCAACGTCTGGGTGAATCGGGTTTAGTCGGGAAAAAACTGTTCGGCCGCAGCGCCTCCGCTCGGCAAACAACATCCTTAACCACGGACCGTAACAATATAATGCTGCCCAATAAACGGGCTTTTCAGAGTACCCGAGTTGATTTGATGCAATAAAGAAACTCGGACGAATTCCAGCTTTTTGTCGCATCCATTCTTTCGATTCGAGTTGGAGCACAGCTCCTTCAATGAACTGTTTTCAAAAGGTGAAAAAGTTAGAGTTAAAAGAAACCGGAAACCGGATCGGGAACCGGGCGACGACGAAGTGGAAGAAGAGGGAGAAGAAGGCGGAGCGAGTGAGTTCGACAAGAAAGCTGAGCTGCTTTGAGGTCTGAGAGAACGCTGACGAACGAGAGTCACGAGTGAACTTTGGGTTTCCCAAGAAAGGGATTCCTGCGACAGAGTTGTTATCGCTGTGACAGATCAACCTGCGTGACAGGTTTTGTGGTTGATTCCGGAGAGAATCATCAGAGTGCCGTTACGCCACGAGACCGGGCCGTCGGCCATTTTGACTCGCGCAGGACTTGCGCTTCGCTCAAGGTTTCATCTCGCTTCAACCATTTTCACCACATTCAGACGTTAATCTGGTGTGTGTGTGTGTGCAACGTGGCTTTTGAAGGTTAATTTGCGGTTCGCCGACTGTGAGCCGTGGAACGTCCATACCCGAGGGTGTGATTTCCCAGTCGCCTGGAGGGCGCCTTTGGATTTCCCCGTCGCATTGAGGGCGCCTTTGCGCAGCTTTGACCGCGTGACTGTGACTGTCATCCGAACGGGATTCTGATCTCGATTGGACATCGTTCTGACGATCGCTGGAGCGGATCGACTTGGGCTTGATGCCGGAATAGAGACATTGGGGAATGTTCTTCTTTTCACTCACTTGGAGCACAGTGAGTTATATTGTACGAACCTGATGGTACCATCATAGGAATGATATACTATTTGTTGTACAATTGATTATTATTGTTTTTGTGTTGTTATTCTTGTGTGACCTTAATACAATATTTGTTTGTTGGTAACAATTGGTGTGGTTTCACCATTGTCTTTGACACAGAATAACACATCTTTCTGCCGTGACTCCTCTCGGGGCTCGGAGGTACACCGTGACCAGGGGGTTTGGGGAGGAGCACATAACAGTAGTCAGTGTTGCAACTGAATACAGTGATTTTTTACGTGCTATGGGCTTCAGCACTCGGCGGTACTGTTCTGTAAGCACGTGTGGCCTACAAATTCGCGGCTGAGCTGTTATTCATTCCAAGACGTTTCCACTTCACAACTAGATGGTATTCATCGAATACTTACCCTGCACCAAGTCGCACCAAGTCAACTTGGTGCGAGCCAACTCTTCTGTTTTTGAACGTTTTTTTTTTCTTTGATCCAATATGGCCGCCAGACCACGTGAGCAATTCCATCATAAATTTATATCCTTCAATATAATTGCTGCATAGATTACGGTCAATAAATTTCAAACTGATCAGGATCAGCATTGTCCCTGTCGAATGTCCATAACGTCATAATTATGGCACCAATGACATCATGAACAAAACCTATTCTCCATATGGAGTTATTTGCAATGAGCCATGTTTCAATTTTTTCCATGCAGCGGTTTTGGAGATAGAGGTGCAACATTTTTAGGTTTTTCCAAGATGGCGCCTGTAACACATGACCTATGACGTCATGATTATCATTCAAATATTCTAAAGGAGGAAGTGCTCCGATGGTGAAAATTTCGTGTCCATCAGACCAACTTACTTACTTACTTACTGCGTCGAGCTTGCTCGGCATTCCATGACACGTTTCTTCCATTCATCTCTGTCACTCATGGCATTAGGTAGTTCGTTAACCAGACACCCAGTATCATTTGTAAGCTGATCGATATATGTTTTCGCAGGTCTCCCTGGTGCCTGTTTGCCGTGAGTTGGTAACCAAAGTAAAACATCGCTTGCGAGCTCGTCTTTGTTTCTCCAACAGTGCCCAGCGAATCTTAATCTACGTTGACGTATGGTTACACTGATTGGTGGGATTTTTGCATACAATTCATATTTTGTGGGGTGCTCTTTCCATGAGATGTTAAGGGCTGCTCTGAGCATGCGAGTGTATGCACCATCCAGGGCCTTTTCTAGTGATGATGTCAAGGTCCATGTAATTGCCCCATATACAAGAACTGATTCAACAGCTGCTCTAAAGAAGTTTCGTTTCAGCTCTATTGGAAGCGCAGATTTCCAAATCTTGCCTGGACTGTTTAAAGCTCCCCAAGCCTTTCCAAGTCTGATGTCAACATCTCTTTTTGTGGAGGCGATGTTGCTTCCCAGGTATGTGAATTCGTCAACCTTTTTGATGTTTTCACCAGTGAGTGATTTTATGTCTACAACTTGATCTTGATTGACCACTATGACCACTGATGTACTCTGTCTTCGAGGCATTTATGTAGAGACCAATTTGGCTGGCTACTTCTTCAATCTTGTGTAGTAGTGTCGCTGCATCCTTGTTATAGTGTGCGAGAACCGCAAGATCATCTGCATAATCTGCATCTGTAATCTTCTTGGATGGGTATCGCCGACTTTTCCGTTTACTTAGGGTAAATCCAAGTTCATTGTTGGTGTCTATTGCTTTGCATAGCACATAATCGAGACATATTATGAATAAGTAGGGAGCGAGGGTATCACCCTGTAAAACTCCTGCCATGATGTCAAAACAGTCTGTATCGCCGTCAGGTGATCGGACTATTGCACGCGAGTTCTTATACAGCATCATGATGGCATTAACTGTCTCCTGAGGTATCCCGAATGCTAGCAGTATCTCCTTCATCTTACCTCGATGGATGGAGTCGAAAGCTTTCGAGAAATCAAAAAAATAGGAAAACAGCAGGAAGATTTTTAGCTTTAACGCCTTCAAGAATACGTCTAATAGTAAGGATTTGCCCGGAGGTCGATCTACTAGTACGAAAGCCATTTTGATTTTTTCGCAGAACTGGTTCTATACGCGGTCTGATTCTGTTTAATAACATCAGGTTGTATATTTTGGCCGCTATTGATGTTTCATGTCAATGAAATTTTCAAATTTTCTATTGATGTTTCATGATTCATGTCAATCAGACCAACAGTTGCTGAATTTTTTTTAAATAATCATCGGATGGATGTGTTGTATTTGTCGAATTATGACATCATCAACATATCTTATTCCCCATGGGGAGTCGTTGACAATGAGCCAGGTCTCAATTTTTTTCCATGGAGTGGTTTCAGAGATTATCGAGGTGCAAAATCTTTCCAAGATTGTGCCTGTACCACGTGACCTGTGATGGCATAATAATCATTAAAATATTCCACAGGAGGAGGCCCTCCTATGGTGAAAATTTCATGTCAATCGGACCAACGGTTGCCAAAAAATTAATTTTTAAAATGGACACGTAGGCACACGTAAGCATCTGACTCCTTAACCCCGCTTTTTTGCTTTCCGAGCGCAGGGTAATAACAGCACTTAGAGTTGACCGGGGCAGCTCTCGCAGGGCAGAAATTTGATGCACTGACTTGTTGGAAAGGTGGCATCCTATGACGGTGCCACGTTGAAAGTCACTGAGCTTTCCAGTATGGCCCATTCTACTGCCAATGTTTGTCTATGGAGATTGCATGGGTGTTCTTGATTATATATACCTGTCAGCAATGGGTGTGGCTGAAACAGCCGAATCCACTAATTAGAAGGGGTGTCCGCATACCTTTGGTCATGTAGTGCACCTCATGCCTTCGATACAGTCTGGCACCCCGCTCTGCTCACCAAACTCTCCTCCTGTGGTATCCATAGAAATCTCCACGCATGGCTTGCAGACATAGTCTGGTCGGTCAACGTGTGGCCTTGAATGGATTTCTCTCATCTCCCCTTCGGGTCCAGGTGGGAGTTCCCCAAGGCAGTGTTCTGGGCCCTGTGATTTTTCTGGTCTTCATTTATGATCTCTCCCACTCTGGAAAATCCTCTATCTTTTTGCTGATGATTCCATTCTCTGCCGCATCATATTTCATCCCTCACATCGGCAGTCTGCAGCCTCCTCACTCTCTGCAGACCTGGACAAAATCACAAACTGGTCAAACAAGTGGAACATGTCTTTCAATCCTGACAAATCTCACACTCTTACTATGTCTCTCCGAAAAGACAGACTGGAAAACCCTCCCATATACTTTCTGAACAATCCTCTCCAAGAAGTTATGTCACTCAAGCTTTTGGGTCTCACTATCTGCCATGATCTTTCCTGGGAAAACCACATTTCCAAGCTGGCCTCCAAAGCCAGTCGCCGTCTGGGCATCCTCCGTCGTGCGATGTCCTTCCTTGGCACACCTGAGCTCCTCACCACATACAAGGCTTTCATCCACAGCTCAATGGAATACTGCTCTCCCCTCTGGGCCGGTGCTCCTGCCTCACACCAAGCGAGTCTTCACGCTGTAGAAAACAAAGCTTTCATAATCATTGGAATCTCCCGCGATGAAGCCGATTCTGAAGGCCTTACTCCAACTCAGCGCAGGCAGGTTGGTGGTCTCTGTCTTCTAATGGCTCTTCTCCGGCCTTGCTTCCCCTCCTCTGTCCCCCAAATATTCCTTCAGGATGCACAAGATCTGTTAGCAACCCTCTTCTGGTGAAACTGCCAAAATCAAGATTCTCTGCTCACCTTTACCTTTCATTCCTATTTTCTCCCACCTCTGGAACAAACTGCCCCACTTTCTTTAATCCCTCTCCCCCCTCCAGGTCTTTTAAACAGCTGTTCACCACCATCTATCTTTCCCATCCAAAAGCTTTATCTTTTCTACCCCCATTAAAACACCCTAAATCCACCTCTTTCAATCCCCAACTTCTTTCCTGAAATTCCTGATAGTGTTCATTTGCTTTGTAGTGTACCTCTTCCTCCTCCCACAGCCCCCTTACCCCTGAAACTTGGTAACTGAATAAACATCAGACATTCTTGAGGCCCGAGCTTAGATCTACTATAATCTATATACCCCACAGACGATATTACCGTTCCTGTCACTCCTGTTCAAAGTGGGTGCACTGGTTGCCTGAAACCACACCCAGCTGTCCGTCACTCGTTAATTGAAGATCCTCGGAGATGAATTGTATTATACTTTCAACAGCAAGGGTGAGGGAGTTGATGGGACAGAGGATCAGCGCCCACCTGCTCTGATATATATATATATATATATATATGTGTGTATATATAATATATATATATATATATGTACTAGCAGAAGTACCCGGCATTGCCGGGCGGGGGAGGGGAGGGGGAGGGGGAAGGGGAGGGGAGGGGAACGGGGGGGCGGAGCGAGCCCCTTGGCAAAGCGAGCGATTTTTTTTTTCATAGCGTCATAGCGTTCATAGCGATTTTTTTTTTTCATAGCGTCATAACGTTCATAGCGTTTTTTTTTTTCATAGCGTCATAACGTTCATAGCGTTTTTTTTTTTCATAGCGTCATAGCGATTTTTTTTTCCATAGCGTCATCACGTGATCGCTCTGAGCGAATCAGCACCCACCTGCTCTGATTCCGTGCGCTGAGGTAAATATGAATAAAAAAAATATGGAACGTCAAATATTTTGAGTTCGGCCATGTTCGTCCCAGGCTCAATGGCCATGTCTATGCCAAATAACAAGCACGTAAGCCTCTCCGTTTAGGAGTCTATCGGTAACATTACACACACACATAAACTGTTTTTATATATATATATATATATATATATATATATATATATATATATATATATATATATAGTGTCGCAGGTTGTGACCAATGCAGTCATTCTTGGTATTTTGATTCACGTGGGGTTATACAAATCGAACGCCTGAATTTTGAATTTGACACGATAGGTTTTCATTTGATTTCCTCATTCATACCCATGCTGTGTATTGTCAGTCATTAGTTTTGTAAATGTTCACTTTACTTGCAACTCAACCCAATGGGAGAAGGGGGAATCAGGAAAAAATATGAAAAGTTGTCAAAGTAAAAAAATATATATATATATATTTTATTAAACAAGTAAAAATGATTTTTAGATCCAATAGAATTTATAAATAAAAAAATTAAAAAAGGTTGAGTGGTTTGGCTTGCCCTGCTCGTGTTTGATTTTCCTTAGTATCCATAGATGGCTCTGTACATACAGTCCCTGCATATACCAGAGTGGAGTTGACATTGCCCTTCTGGGAATAACCAGACTTCATGCTCTGGGAGCAGCAAGAATCTCCCAAGTATATAGATGCTTCCTCTGCCGTGGGATTTTCAAAATTTAAAGGGATTTACTGCCTCCCCCACCTACTCCCCAGTTTGAATCACTTTCCAGCGACATATTTTTATTTTATCAAACCCTTGCCTTCTAGGATAAGGGTCAACTTGTAGTTTGGGAAAAGCAGTTTCATGCCATTTATGGCTTGAGCTTTCATTTTGGAAATATTTTTGTGCAGTGTTTGGAACCATTGTTTCTTTACAAACCGATTTATTACTTAACATGGATGAAACTTCGAGTTATGCGATAGTGTGCATTGGTTAAATAAATAATCATGATCCCTCGCACCAGGTTCACCATCTCGTGTCTTGCAATTTATGCTCCTTTGGGGCCAACAATAGTTGGCCAATAAAACGAATCTTCACACCTCAAACACCCCACAGCTGTGCTATTTCGTAGCCAGATAGCTATTAGTTGCCAGCAATGGCCGGTTGAAACCATGCAAGTTTGCACACCACTTCCCACCAAAGCTCATGGTTTAAAACCGATGACAAAGACAGCCATATACTTCATTTATTTTAAACATACATTAAACAGGGCAGATCAACAAAATAAATGAATTTGTTTCATTCATCCTTTGAATTTCCCCGCAGCGACATTTGAAAATTGTGAAAAATACGGTAATACTAGCGCAAAAGCTCACTGATCCGATCAAACCATGTGACGATGGCGAAGAGCTTCATTACACGGCACGTAGGAAGACACCAAGTGAGTGAATCTGCCTCGATTTAAAAAAAACCCAAAAAAAAAAACCCATCCAATTGCTTCTGCCAGCACAACTGGCAAATAAGCTTTGTACAATACAAATGCACATAAGCCTGTCCGCCTTCGTACTGGGGAAACCCATTAAAAGTACAGCAGCGACAACAAATGGATGACAACGGCGATATAAGCAACAACTGCAAATTATGGATACACGAGAAATTGTTTTAAAAGCAGGTGGACAGGCAGGTGCATAGAAGGAATTGGGAAATGGGAAGACAAAAGTAACAATGAGCCAAGGACACAGGATCCTTCGTGAACTTTCGACAAATATTTGGCAAGAACAATGTCAGATCAGGATGAATCATTCAAGAGTGAAAGAGTCATGCAAGCAGAAGATGGTGGATCATAAGCTGCGAGCTTCCTTTGATGCATCCGGTGACAAGCCTGCGTAAAACAGAAGGCCAGTTAAACTATTGCCGGAGGTCACCAGGTGCAATCTGCTGCTTGCGGAGCCAACCCAGGGCTTTGTGCAAATGGTGTGCTCAACTTGCCTTTCAAACAATCTCGTACTGATTTGAGTTGATGTGCTTGGCAAGACAGCAGGCAAGTATCATTCCAAAAACCTGATCAAAACATCAGTTAAGAGTATCCCAAACAAGACTGAGCATTTAACAATCAGCATTGCCGGGGTGTTCGTCTTCATGGCCACGACAGGCATTGGGTGGGTAACTACCCTCTTGTAGATACATTTTCTTTAGTACAACTTAACATGCGTTTGACAGGCAAAAATTAGAACCCGATTCTATTGTTACACATATCTGCATTCCAACCTTTGTTTTACCAACACCTAACAATGAATGTTATAGATTATATTACATAAAATTGCAGACGAATACCCTCGGGTTTGACCAACAATAGCAATCACACTCAAAATTAAATTGGATGAAAAAAAATTATGGATAAACTGGACTCCCTTATCGAACTATGATCAAGACCGCGACCGCCCTATTTATGTGATAAAATAAATTATTAAAAATAATTACAAATAATTTAATAAATAATTAAAAAAATAAAATTAAAATGTGATAAAGGACACCTAAGCACATGAGTCGAGCCCACGGTCTGAGGTGCACTGCAAATGCTGCCTCAAATTTGTCGTGGCTGCAATTGCTGCACAGAACTTGTGCATTCTTCACTTGTTGTTGCACTGTATTGGAAAACTGTACTCCATTTCATTTTTGGAAAACTACAACTTTTAACTTTAGTGTCACTGGTGTTCTGAGAATGAAGTTTACATTGAAGCTTACCTGTATACATGGACACTACAATCACCCCTATCGTCCCTTTTGGAATAGGTAAAGCTAATTCACAATACAAGTGACAACCTGTGACAAGAACCACACAATTCCAAAAACTGTTCATGACATACATTTTGTGTCCAAAAGTGAGAACGTTTGATAAAGCAACCCAATAAGGCAGAAATTCGTTTTGGCGACTACAAGTTGATAACACATTTGCTGCCATACAGTCGTGGCCAAAAAAAATATTGGCACCCTTGCACTTTTTTCAGATAACTCACAATTTTCTCCAAATATTTTTGTCAATTTCAACTTATTTTTAGTCTCCACAATTCTTTATTTCACTGTTGATATTACAGAACCTTTGTTTTTGATTCAGAACTTAATATATCCTTTTAAATCAGAAGATTTAAAAAATGGCATTGACAAAATTATTGACACCCTCAACTTAATATTTGGTAGCATAGACTTTGGACAAAATAACTGCAGACAAGCACTTCCGAAAGTCATGGTTGGTTCAACCACTTCAAAAAGAGGTACTTTACCAAAGGCGAGAAAAATTCAAATTCTAAAATACGTTTTTCATTTCATGATTGGAATTTTTGTGTATTGTAATACAACTGTCATTACCCAAAATAAAAGAAAAAAAGAAATGTGTGGGTATGTATATATATATACATATATATAAATGGGACAATATCTCACGGCTGTTTGGATATTCGTTCAAACTTTCAGGAATGCTTCTCCGCTGCAAATCGGTGTTGAACAGTTACCTCAAATGTGTTGCTTTTTTTTTTTCTTTTTCCAAGACAATCAAGGCATTGCACCTACAGACTCATGACTGAGGGGTACAAACAAACTTAAACCATTATATGAGAAATGAAAGGAACTGAACGAGCCATAATTATATGAATGTTCTTTTTTTTTTTTAAACATACATGACACGTACCACGTGGACGTATGATGTGGACTTCCACACCTCAAAATGGAGGCTCAGTGACAATGTTCATCAACAAACGTTTATATTATTGTAAGGACAAATAGACGAGTGACTAATCCAAAAAATACAACAGGATGAGATTTCAGCATCACAAGATACATTCTCAGACGGACAAACAGACCAAAGGTTTACAATGTCACAATTTTATAAACCTTACAAAGATAGATCTTTAAATATAACAAGACAACACACTTTACTTGGAATAATTTTATATTCCTGTGTTGTAGGTATTTCACATTTGGAAAAAGGCTCGTTTATGCAAGCGTAATAAAGACAGAGAATTGTTTTGCAATATGTGTTCTCTACCGATGCGATATTTTTTCCAAGTCCAAAAAAGACATAACTGAAACATTGATGAAATTCCCTGTTCGTCGAACTTGGGAACCATAACTTGTCATAATAAAGCTATGTACCTAGTTTCAGGTGAATATGTTAAAGGGTATGGGAAAAAAGTCTGAAAACCCACAGGCAAGATGGACAGACAGATGCATGGAAAGCAAACCCATAGTGTCCCCTCAGCAAAAAAAAACCCAATACATACCTGTGAAAAGGCAATACCAAAGGCACAACCAGCAATCACTGCAAGGTTGCTCTCCATAAATCCAGTTACGAGGCTGAAGCAGCCCTGCACAAGGGAGCCGTGTAGAAGAAGAATGAGCCTTCCATGGTACCAACAGTTCATTACACGATAGCAACTCAAAACTAAACTTTAGTCGACTACAAGTACCCATTCCACTAATATGCAAAGTTATTTTAGGCAACAATGGACAAAAACATGCTGCAACACGTATGGGTCTTATTGGACCACCTAACTGCTGGACTCATCTGCTTTCAGATTACCAACAATCTTTACAGGAAAATTACAAATCCATAGGCATGAACAATCAGATTATCATCCTTTACACTGAAAGCAAAGGTTTTCCGATTTTAACAGGCTGTCCGTCCCACACAGACTCAAGCCCACTGCTGCATATTGTATCCCCAGGCAGAACGAAAGCAAATCCTTCTGTATTGATAACCATGACCTGAAAGGCTGGCCTTCACTGCTGAAGGATTTGGGAGGGTGGAAACTATAATATGGAGTAAGGGTCGAGGGAAATGCAGGTCCATTTGACTCTGGCTCTCCATTAAAAGTCATCCACATGTGCTCATTTTATGTATACAGATATGACGATGCACAAAGATATGATGAATACATGAGGGAGGTACCAATCCTCTCCAATACATTTAAATAGAGAAAATAAAATGGGAGACGTTTGAATAATTAATATATTGTTGTGGTTTTGAGAATAAAGGCAAACCCCCCCCGCCCCCCTCCTCTTAGTTAGTTGCACCACAACATGTAGCCTCACTTAGTTCAGTTATTTCTTATTCAATGTTAAGTACAGTCTCCTTCCCAGTGTTAGTATGCGTTGATGCAGGTAAGTAAGGGTAGGCCTCATTGGGCCTGGAATGCCACGTGCTGGGCCTGGAACAAGTCTAGGAGGCCCAAGGGAGGAGCTAAAGGGGAGTGGCTGGCAAGCAGCGAACAGCCAATAGAGCTAAGGGGAGTAACTGATGGGGGGAGATCACGACACGTGACCCCCGGTGGCCAGTGGGGGCCTTTGGAACATTCTAGTGGGGCTCCGGGTGGATACAAGTCCTGCCCCGGACCCCCAAGCAGAAAAGGTGAGAAAGAGAGGTGTGGTCAAGTCTCTCGGTGGTGGACGTCTGTGCCGAGATCGCTCTCTCTGCCCCAAACAAAATAAGCTCTCATCGCTCTGTAGTCAGCGTTCTGCCCCTGCTCTCAGCTGCCCCTGTTATTAGTGCTCTCGCAGGACGATCTCTCCCAGGGCCGTATACTCCAACGATCTCCCTGCCTGGGCTCCCTGCACGTGCGCATTTGCCTTGTTAACTTCGGGACACGCTGGGCGGATTCCCGTGCATGCCCGACCGAGGCAGACGTCCCGGCTACGAACATCACAAAGGGGGACGCCCAACGAGCTGTCCTGGGCGAACTGCACGGAGCAGCCACTGTGGGTGCGTCCTCTTCTTCATCCTTTTCCCCACGTGAGTGAGAGGGCCCTTGTCTGGGGAATTAAGTTAAGGACGGTTAAGTTTCTACCCTGTCTCTCTTTGCCCTGATCATTGTACAAATTGTAATAAACCCGTGGTCTTTGCTTCCATTTGGCCGTTCACGTCTTTTCCCAATTGGCCTCGCATTGCACGAAATAAAACCGCTCGATCGGGTCAGTGATAATTAACGGCACGGGTTACGTGACACGCAAACAGCTCTGGCGTATCACACCAGAGTAACTCGTGCGAGGTTCAGTCCCCGTCCTCGGGGCGGCGTGTGTATCGAAGGTACTTGGGTATTTGACCAGAGACCCTTCCGCACGCTCGCTACGGGGTTGGCGGCTGGAATTGCTCAGCAATCCACCCCCACGAGTGCAAAGTGGGGAGCGGCCTCGTGGACTCGAAGGGGAGAACGGTTTAACCCCCCTTAGTATGTCGACGGGCTCGAGATCCGCAACAATACAGTAGTTGCTAGACCAAAAGCCACTTGAGAACAAAGTTAAAATACAGCATCAAGATCGCCAAATAAGACCAGCAGAGTACTGTATTATTTGGGGACCAAGCATATGAAAGACTTGGTCCCCTAAAAATAATAGGAGACCGAGTCTAGACGAGACTCGGTCTCCTATTATTATCCTTCTCCAAAAAATCTTAAAAATCTAAAATTCTCCTTTCTCAAAAAATCTTCTCAAAAATCTCCAAAAGCACAAATGCTGTCGATTCGAAACTTGGCAGGTAATTATCGACTAAACATGGTGTAAAAATGTTGTTCAAGATGATGTCATCAGTCATATGGTTTGGCCACCATGTTGCATTTAAGGTGAAAACAAGAAAAATTAAATCTTCGTAACCGTTCAACCAATCAAAGTGAAACCTCACGCATATGATCGAGTACCCATGGGGAATAGATGTTAATGGTCATAGGTCACGTGGTTTGGCCACAATCTTGGAATTAAGCAAAATATATATATATATATATATATATATATATATATATATATATATATATATATATATATACATATATACAGAACCACAACTGATCCAAGCCAAAATTTACAGCTATGATCGACTACCCATGAGAAAAATGTATTGAAAATGATGTCAGTCACGTGGTTATGGTGGCCATTTTGCCTGGAAGCCCATCACTGTTCACAGTTTTTATTATTATTATTATTATCATTATTATTATTATTATTATTATTATAATACAGGGCAAAAGACCAAATCATCACACAAATCACAAACTACAGCTTGCAGTTTTATCATTCTTGTTTTTACCCAAAGAGTGCTGTAAAGAGTGCAAAGTGTAGCACAACTTACCTTTTGAAAAACCAGGCTCCCAACGACTGTGCTGTTGTGCAGCCCACTTGCTGGACAGGCCTCCGGTTTGTGGCAACAGCTGGCTGGAACCCCATAAGTTTGCCCGTATACAGTTTCCTGCCAATCTGTATAGTTGGTCAAGCCACAACAATGGAGCTAAAATGCCAAGGAGGGGGGGGGGGGGGGGGTGGACGACAAGAAAAGGGAAGATTCTTCACAAATGATTATAATTGTCAATAAAACAAGTTTGCAGTTTCTGCACAATTACATTCTCTATACAAATATAATGGTGTCTGTCTCGAGCACTGTTAATTTTTTTTGCAGTGAGAAGAAACGGTTACAAAACATCACGTATAATCAAGTAGAATACAATTCTGCATATGGCATCCGAGTTTACTTACAGCTCCATTTATTCTGTTCAGCCCTGTTGAAAACAAACATTTCTCAAAGCGTTCACGATGTCAGATGATGTGATGGCGTTCCACTGGGCGATTCCTAAACTATATCAGTTGAGCTCATCAAGCCCAACAGTATTAGCGTGGTTTCCATTTATTTTTATATCGTGTTCATGGAAAAGCTACAACAGAATGGATCAGGACACAACAAAATGAAAAGAACAGAAGAGTGGAAGGGGAGAAAACTGCAGAGGAGAGGAGGAGGGCGACAAAGACAGGAAGGAAGAAGAGGGGGGGGGGCGACAACGGGATGATGATGGGGGGGGGGGGGCAACGATCGTTTGGTTTGGCATCATGCACCCAGTGTACATTCAACTGTAGGAGAAGAGGGGGGGGACACGACAACGACGACAGGAGGACGAGAAGGAGGAGGAGCTGCCGGATTGTGCAGTCAGGGTGTTGAATCACAACGTGCTGTCGCTTGGTTGCGCAATGCACCACGGACACATTTGCGAGCATTAGCTGATCGATGTTAAAAGTCATGGTGTCACTTGATAAAGTAGTCGAGTTATCGCTAGCACCAGAGCCAAATTACAAATTCCTGCCCGCTATCGTCAAACATCAGCCTAAATCAGCAGGCACACTTTGGCCAAGTGTGCATGTTCCACAAGGTCAGCAGCTTAGCATATAGGCCACAGACTCCAAATTTATGGGATGTGGAGAGAAAAAAGAAAAAGAAAAAAAAAAGTCTACATTCTGAAATTTCAGCCGACATGGAAACAAAACAAAGCAAACGTTCACAATGGCAAACTTGAGCAAAGGCATCTTCAAAAGGACGATATTAGGAGCGAGGTTCTTCAAGTTCCCAGTCGATGTCCTGAATTGTCCAACATGCTCCTCAAACTTGGTGCTGGAGGGTTTTCCGATACAAAAACTTAGCACACACCATGCTCCCAAAACTAAACCGCAAGCTTGTCCAGAGAAAATCACCGTCACATTGGTCAGACTTAAGTTCGAAGTAAACAGTCAGTTTGATATTATCAATGATATTTTGTCTGTCTATAGATATGAAAAAAAAATGAAAGTTAAATTTGTTCAGTTCTGTTTTGTACCGATTGTCACTTTTCAGCAATGCTAATAAAGGAGAACAGCTGGGAAAGCAGTACGGAGAATGGCAGTGAAACCAAAAAGCTTTACTGGGATTATAATTACTAGGGCATTGCCAGTACGTGGGTGCCCGTTCCTTGCCAAAAAAAAAAAAAAACGCTACCCGTACGCTCTACCCCGCCCGTACGCCCGTAAACAAAAAAAACAACGCTCTTCGCTTCCGCCCTTCGCTCTGACTGAATTGGGAGAAATAATGCGCATAAGAAATCGAATTACGTACCGTAATGGCGGTCAGCTCGTAACGCGCTCAGCTCCGCTCGTCTCACATCGGCCACGCCTACGCAACAAAGCGTTCTGTGATTGGCTGCCGGAAGTGAAGTCTTCACTGTCCGGAAGTTCGCAAATCGCAGTTACGATGAATCGTTTTAATTTAATCGCAGTTTGAATTCGTTTTAAAACATAGTTTAACGGCAACATAGTTTTCCAACGTGAAATAAATGAATACGCTGTCAAATGTGCCGTCCGAGGCAGAGTCTGATCGCCACGTTCGGCACACGTGATAGCTCGCTGCTCTGATTGGTTGAAGCGTTTTTTGGACATAGCTCGGTAAGTACTTGTCCGATTAATTACAAACCTTGAAAAGGCACATCCTCGGGTCCCCAGCAATATACCTGGCAAGTTTAAAGTATATCGGACCCGTGGTTGTCGAGAAACAGCGGTCACAGACAAACACACAGACACACAGACACACAGACATTACTGGAATTATAGATAGATATAGAGTTCATAGTAGGCCAACCTAGACCACCGAATGTCCATGCTGGCAGTGTGGAACAAGACTCACTAGCACCGATCGATTTAAACAAGTTTCTCATCGCCTTCAAAATGACATGCCGTCATGTTTATCATCATAGCATGCCATTCGGCAGCCAGGTACACAGACTGTAGGGAGAGCCGTTCAAAATAATAATGGCATCCAGTTTGGCATCATGCATCCAGTGTACATGCAACTGCAGCTATAAATGTGATATTCGGTTTCATAAAAATCTGACCGAGTGGCTGAACAGGCCACGATTCAAGCTTTTGATTTGTTCGACAATCTTCCTGCTGAAGGCTAGTGTTGATCAGTCAATGGATGGGTACAATTGGTGAACTTAACAGAACATCGATCGAGGTATGCTAACCGCTTTGGACAGCAAGGAGAAGCTTACGTTTTGGCCGTTTGCCCCTTCATCGGACCAAAATAAAATTCCCGACGAAGGGTTAATGCCCGAAATGCCAGCTTCTCTTTGCTTCCCATGGTGGTTAGCATACCTCAATGAAATTCTGTTGATCAGATTTAATTATTTTGGGAGTGTGACCACGTCGGTAAAATGAAGGGCAAAACTTACATTCTTCTGCAGATCATCCACAGCTGTGTCGGTGTTGCTTTGTGAAGATCCCTTGTAGCTGTGGATTGCTTTTGAGAGGTTCTCTCTGAATTGGCCCTTTATCTGCAGTCAAAAACAGATCTACTGTAAAATATAAACATTGTTTGCCATCTTCAGAAAAATTATAGATTACATCTTCTTCTTTATCTTAGGTTACTTTTAATGAAAGGTCCAAGAAATGAACACTTCTCAGCCCAATTTACATGTTCTTACAAGACACACCCACCCCAGTTTCATACTTTTGATTAGTTTCTAAATTCCGAAATCATCCCAAGCTCCCTCCCCAGCCAAGTTACCTCATGGCGGAAGACAAAGCCCGAGATTCCAGCAACTATCTCCACAAGGAAAACCAGGAAGAGGAACAAGGCATACTGCACACCAGCACACAGAAGATTGAAAACAAGTGTGCCAAGATAAAGAACGTCATACAGGAAAATGGTACATGAAAACACCATTACAGGATTTTGAATAGTTGAGATTTTACAGAAATGGAGGAATGGACAGTCTTGTATCAGGGAGGTTTGGAAATGGAGAATACATTCTCTGCCTCAAGGTGAAATTAATGAGACAGCACATGATATGATATTGTGATAGGACTGGCAACCAATAGCTGCAGTTCCCAATATAAAACAAACAAGAAGGGCACTCGGTAGGGCACATACCTCCACCAGGCTCAACAGTTTACGGTTTGTATGGCACCGATAAGCCCGATCTGGATCCGGACCTGAACCAAAATCTGATCGGCATGTTCTTGTCACTACTCATCCACAAAGTTTTGTTAACATCCGTCCGTTTTGAGATATCACGCAATCTAATCGCTTGTGGCCCCATCTCAATGGTGAGGAATCACTTAAAATTCGATTTCAATTATAGTTTCCAGATCAGGATCTTCACGAAAAACAAATCAATTCAACCCCGTCACACCTCCAACCTGTCCAAAGTTTAGTTAAAATCCATCCACAACTTTGAGATATAATGCTCAAAGACAGACAAGTAGGGGGAGGGGGAAGGGGGCGGTGTCATTCCATCTCACATTTCTCATACGTGTCAAAGTTCGGTACAAGTATGAAAACACAAGATCTGAAGTTGTTTGAGCCAGCTCCCAATATTAAGGGGAATCTGGCCACTTCTAGTTTTCCTGTTGCCGACTGCAACGCACAGACCACACCCATTCCTATTCCTATAAACCCATTTCCCCTGACAATTCCAAAACTATCTCAGTTGGACTCACCATACCTGGTGTTCAAGGTGAACTTTTCATGCAGCTTCTGAATCTGCAATCAAAATCATGCCAGCTCAAATACGCTGAGGTGCTGGCAGATTCCGTGTGCTTGCGTACCAAAATGGTCCCGACCTACTTTACCAGATTCCAAGATTCCAGAAGACCTCAGCTTGGACATATATAAAAATAAAAAAAACAATGAGTTTTGTCTCATTTTTCAGTAATAGTCAGGTTCACTATGTTAAATATAATTTCTTTCACAATTTTGGGATTAGCAAACCTGTACATTTTTGGAATCTTCAGAGCATGGAGAATCTGAAAATCAATGTTGGCATTTGCACAGACACCTGCATGGCCGCCATTTTGGATTTTGAAAATGGCCGCCATAAAATACATATTTTGCGCGATCTCGGCTTCGTCAACCTAGAGACTTAATTAAATATGCTAATCCTATGTTTTCTGGGTCAAGGAATCCAATAAAGGCCTCAAAATAGTGCTCAGGATTATAGAAAAGCAACAAACAAAGGTAATTGAAAACCATTGTCTTTATATTTGTGATAACTGTATTACATAATACATGATATTGCAAGTCCTTTGAAGTTATAGGTTGTTATAGGAAGTTATAGGTAGTATCAGATTGAACTATAAGTCCGATACACAGGATCTACGAGGTCTATACCGTTCAGGAATATGCTTTTACAGATCTTCATCACCGTCCTGAGTGTCATTTTCACAAAGGTGTCTACGCAAATGTAAACATTAATTTTTGGATTCCTCATGCTCTGAATATTCCAAAAATGTACAGTTTTGCTAATCTACCAAAATTTTGAACGAGTCTATAAGAGACTTTTGTGACCTCCTACTTTGTGTGTTTAAATTATCGTGTGTGCCAGGATGGAGTTCAGGGTTTCCATTGGGAAACCACACAAGCCACTCTGTATCCATTCACAATTTATCATCAATCTGAAGATTCAGCTACCCTTGAATGTACAAGTGCCTGTATCACGAGTGATGACCAAGATCACAACGTGATAATGGTTCAAAGGTCATTTATGTCAAGTTTATAACTGAAACTATCCAATTCAATCACATCCACTATTTCAGTGATGGGGCAGCTACAGTCATGTCCAAAAATATTGGCCCCCTTGCACTTTTTTCAAATAAGTCATTATTTTCTCTAAAAATAAGTTTCAATTGACAAAGGTATTTGGTCTCCACAATTCTTTATTTCACTGTTAATATTACAGAACCTTTGTTTTGGATTCAGAACTTAATATATCCTTTTAAATCAGAAGATAAAAAGAAATGGCATTGACAAAATTGACACGCAAGACAATATTTGGTAGCACAGACTTGGACAAAATAACTGCAGTCAAGCGCTTCCTATAGCCATGAATGAGCTTCCTACACCTCTCTACTGGCAGTTTGTCCCACTCTTGTTGTGAAACCTGCTCCAGTTCTCTCAGATTTGAAGGGTGCCTTCTCCAAACTGCTGTTTTCAGATCTCCCCACAGGTGTTCAATGGGATTTAGATCCGACTCATTTCTGGCCACTTCAGAACAGTCCAGCGTTTTGTCTTGAACCATTATTTGGTGTTTTTTGAAGTGTTTGGGTGTCATTGTCCTGCTGTAAGACCCATGACCTTCGACGGAGACCCAGCTTTCTGACACTGAGTTGTACATTGCTCTCCAAAATGCCTTGGTAATCTCCTGATGCCATGCACACATTCAAGGGTACCCAGTGCCAGAGGCAGCACAGCGACCCCAAAACAGCACTGAACCTCAATGTTTGACTGTAGAGAAGGTGTTCTTTTCTTTGAAGGCTTCATTTTGTTTCCTGTAAACAGAGATGATGTACTTTCCAAAAAGCTCCAATTTGGTCTCATCTCTCCACAGAACATTCTCCCAGAAGGATTTTGGCTTGTTCACTGTTCAGGTTGTTTTGGAAAACTCCAGTCAGGCTTTCTCATGTCCCTCTCTTAACAGTGGGGTCCTCCTGTTTCTCCTACCATAGAACCCTCTGTCATAGAGTTGCCGATGGATGGTGCGAGTTGAAGCTGTCTTATACCCAACCTTGACACAATCACCTTGAATCTGTTGGGCAGTTGATCGAGGTGCTTTCTCCACCATTTGAACAATCCTCCGCTGCAATCGCCGATAAAGTTCTCTTGCGGCCACATCCAGGGAAGTTGGTTACAGTGCCATGGGCCTTAAACTTCCTGATAATTGTGTACGGTGGACAAAGGCACATCAAGATCTCTGGAGATGGACTTGTAGCCTTGATTGTCCATGCTTGGCTACAATTTTGTGTCCGACCTCAAACAATTCTCTGGTTTTCTCTTTTCTCCATGCTCATGGCGGTACACACAGTGATACAAAACAGCAGAATGACTCCTTTTCTCTATTCAAACTGGTTGTACGAGTGATTTTTATATTGCAGGCACCTGCAACTCACTCACCACAGGTGAGTTCAATTCCAAAGTAAAGGAGAATCACCTGCTTGAAATCGAATGATTTCTAACAACTTCTAAAAGGTGCCAATAATATTGTCCAGGCCATTTTACGATTCCTTTATGGAATAAGCTGAGATCGTTTTTTTTTTTTTTGTTTTTTTTTGTTTTGTTTTGTTCCACTGCAAACCAGAGAAATACATGTTGGATACCAAAATATTTTTTAATTTCAACAATTTTCTGGAAGAAATGGTGCATTAATTGAAAGTACAAGGTTGCCAATATTTTTGGCCACGACTGTAGTCATTACAAGAAATTCAAAAGTTTTTGCAATCTATGTCTCCACCAGTCAGACTATGGTATCACAGATGACTGCAATTTCTTCACTACCATTCATGGTAAAAGTCCGTGTGACGGGATTGGTGGTGCAATCAAACATCTGGTCACACGTGCTAGTTTACAGGCAACTGAACAGGGGCAGATTCTGACACCATTTCAGCTCCATTTTTGGGCTAATGAGCATGGTTCTGGTATAAAGGTAGTCTTTCTTCCTTAAGAGGATGTTGCTGCCCATGGTTCAAAGATTGAATCGAGACTGAAAAATTCCAAGACAGATCCAGGCACACGGATCAATCATATGTTTATACCAGTATCCAAAGATGACATTTGAATGCAACGGCTCTCGAGCGACAGTCAGCACAGTCGTCGTGGTTGGTTTAGCTGAATCCACTGCGATGATGAATTTCCAAGTGAACTAGAACTGAAGCCAGGGCAGTATGTGGCTGTAGTGTACGATAATGAATGGTATGTTGGCTGCATTTCAGAAAGATCTGATGAACAGAGACATGGTCAATTTCATGCACACAAGTGGACCTCCCAATAAGCTTTCATGCCCAGTGAGAAGGGATGAATGTAATGTCCCATTCGATCATGTACTGTGCAGGGTTCCTGTGTCAACTTCAGCAGCCAGTAGTGGCCGCTGTTACAAGATTGAACAAGTGACAATCAAAGTCTTGAGATGCTTTGGACGACACAACGCAAGAAATCTGACTGTCTTCTGGTCATGTTAGGGATCTGGTCATCTTTTGTGTGCATCTTGAAAATGCTATCATGCTATGCAGCACTTTCAGAGATAGAGGTGCAAAGCTTTTCGGTTTTTCCAAGATGCACCCGTACCGCATGACCTATGGTGTCATATTGCCATTAAAATATTCTACAGGAGGAGGTGCACCTGTGGTGAAAATTTCCTGTCAATCGGACCAACGGTTGAAGAGAAAAGAATATTATTCTGTGCGGACAAAAACGGAGTGCGGCGCACGATACTTGCAAAATCCGCCCCCCCACCCCCACCCCCAAGAAAAAAAATTTCCATCGATACAGCAAATTGGCCATTTCATCAAGATTAAAATTGACAATCTTGATCAAAGCTCAGGTCAATAGGAAGAAAAGTGACGATTTTTCAGATGAAAAACGATGATTTTGTAAGGTTGACCTTAAGTTGACCTTTTGACTTCAAAAATAGTTTCCCTATTTAGTGACTCAATGTGCAAATGCTGTTCAATTTTCAAGTCAATCGGATGAAAATTGGATTTTAAAAACTTGGCCTATGTTGACCTCAAAAATACTTGGTGGTTGAATTTAGTGACCAGATATGCAAGTCCTCTTCAAATTTCAGGTCAATCGGATGAAAATTGAAGATTTAAGAAATTTAACAAAATTAGTGACCTTTGGCCTATGTTGACCTTTTGACCCCAAAAACAATAGGCTTCTTGCTTTTGACCAACTTAAGTTTCATGAAGATCGGTTGAAAATTGTGACCTGTACGCTGGTGACAGAACCACAACCGCAACCGACCAATATACTTGAAAAATCTTCGATTTTGCAAGTAACAAAGACAAGCAAACAGACAAACAAGAAGACGTCATGTGGAGCACGATACTTGCAAAATCCGCCCCCCGCCCTCCAAGAAAAAAAAATTCCATCGATACAGCAAATTGTCTATCTCATCAAGATTAAAATTGACGATCTTGATCAAAGCTCGGGTCAATAGGAAGAAAAGTGCCGATTTTTCAGATGAAAAATGATTTTGGAAGGTTGACCTTGAGTTGATCTTTGACATTTTGACTTCAAAATAGTTCATTTCCCAATTTAGTGACTCGATATACAAATGCTATTCAATTTTCAAGTCAATCGGATTTAAAATGGCGATTTTAGAAATTTGACCTCCAGATGACCTTTGACCTCAAAATCAATAGGCTTTTCAATTGGGACGACCTATACAACTTGAAGTTTCGTGAAAATCTGTTGAAAATTGTGACCTGTAGGCTGGTGAAAAAAAAAACAACCACAAACGCAACCGACCAATATACTTGGAAAATCTTCGATTTTGCAAGTAACAGACTCAAATGCAATACCCTCTCCTCTGGCGAGGGTAATAAACCAAGACAGCCGAACAGCACAGTTAACTGGATGGTAACAGTTTCCATGGCTAGTGTTGACATGTGCAGTCTCAGTCAGGAATACAAGATGAACAGGAGAGCCAATGATGTGTGTGCGTGATTTTCCTGAAATGCCTAGCGGCATGACAGACACGGCCTCAGACCCCTCCCCGATCCGGTCTTGTTGTCGGTTGCTGCACGGTTCTGGCAGGGTGTACCTCTTGTCATCTTTTGCGTGCGTCTTGAAAATGCACTCATGTACGAGGTAGCACACTTGGCTACACACTTTGTAAAACCTGTGCTTGAGGCTTGATATGGCACACGTGTCCTCCATGTTGAGGTGCGATTCAAGATGCATGGTTGGAAGATGGGAAAATAACCACGAGACCAAGGATAACAGGGAATCCGACTAGACATCCGATTCTGGTCCATGCGAATTGGGAGTTTACAAACATTATGCAGACTCATTGACCGACAACTACTGAAGTCCCAAATAATTTTCTTAATATCTTGTAAACATGAACAGCAACAGTCTTCCATTTCAGCCATTGCTGACATGACAGCACTTGTTTTTTGTACTCTGTCAAAGCGTCTTTGGGCTTCTTGAAAAGCGCTATATAAAATAAATGTATTATTATTATTATTATCATTATTATTATTACGCATCCAATAGCAGAATGTTTCCAAAGAATTATTAGAACAGTTGGCAATTATTTGTTCCCCAATAATAAACCTTCATGTGCTTTTAAATACATTTTCCTGAGTACGTGATGTAATAACGACGTGGCTCCTCAGAGGGATGACAGTATGGCCAAGAGGTATGCACACCCCATCTAAGCTGTCTAGCCAGAGTTTGAATCCCGACCTAGTTTTAAACTGTCAATCCCGGTGTTTCACAGGCAGCGCAATTAATGTGCGTGATATTTCTCGGATGAACATTCAACAGGGCATCCCGCCCACCACTAATAGTTGGTGGATGTCAAAGGTCCCACGGTGTCCTTCACAAAGAATAGGCAAACTATTCCACATTCCTGAACAAATTCCAACTCTCACCTACAGTGAGTGCATCAGCAGCACAGCTGCATCCTCAGCCAACGATGCTACATATGAAAGAAGAATATCTTCTGAGCCTAGATTCAAGTCTAAAAATAGGGTTGTTTTTTTTTGGTTTTTTTAATTTAAATAGACCAGCAGTTCAACATTCCTGCAAAAATCCTAAAACTTCATAATTATGATAACCAACAAAACATAGCATAACGTGGACAAACCATTTATGATGAAAACTCCATATCAGGACAATGAAGGTACGAATAAAACAAACAAGAAATATGTCGTGCATTAGCACGATACTTGAGAAACCCCTAAAATAAGTTGTTGGCCTATGATGACCTCAAAAGTAATTGGTGGTTGAATTCAGTAACCTGGCATGCAAATCTTAAAATCAAGTCAATCAGATGAAAATTGAGGATTTTAGAAATCAGGCCTATGTTGACCTTTTGGCCTATGTTGACCTCAAAAAGTTTGGGGTTCAATTCAGTGACCAGCTATGCAAGTCCTCTTCAAATTTCAAGTTAATTGGATAAAAATTGAGGATTTTAGAAATTTGGCCTAGATGTTGACCTAAATATAATTTGTGGTTGAATTCCGTGACCAGATATGGAAATCCTCGCTGAAGTTTCGTGAAGATCGGTTGAAAATTGTGACCTTTCGGGGACCGACGGAAACAGAATAACGCACAAGACGAACCAATATACTTGAAAAATCTTGATCGTCACAAGTAAAAAAAGCCATACCAGCTTGAGCATCCATGGGCTGCCCTTGCATGTGGCCAGGCAACCAAAGAGGCCAAAGAGGAGGATGGTGGTGCCCGTGCCTATGAGAACATATGGAGCCGTTGCATTACCTTCAGCAACAAGGTCCACATAAGGACCAAGGCTCAGCTTGCCCCATACTCCAACAGCCAGGAGGACAAGACCAGTGACCTGTTGCACAAATACACATTAGGGATCACATTCGGGATCACATTGTCAAAATCCATTCAAGAGGTTAAACCAGTCTAGACGGCCAGAATTCACCAATATTTTAAAGTAGGTAGTAGTAATAATAATGAATGAACAAGGAAGTGAACAGCACGCACGGTGGGTGATGGTGCAGGGGAAGGTCGTTTCATTAGTAAGAAGGTGAGACTTGGCACAAGGTCACTTGGTGAAACAGGAATGCAAGTTGGAATTTCAATAATCCATTTTAATTTCACTTCCTTAGCTTCGTTCACATTTTCTGATTTTAGAAATGCTCGTCTTGAAAAAAGTACTCCTGGGTTATCTGGCATCAATTTATCAAACACATCAAGCAAGAAACACCAAAAGAAAAGAAAACTTCATCTTAGTACAGCCATTCATCCACAAAAAGCAGCTCAAATCCACATTGGAGGAATCTTCTATAAAATGTTACATAAATATCAGGTTTTGGCAATCTATCTCCTTACCCATATTCACCAATACAATTTCATCAAATCGCAGGTAAACAGAAAAATTTTCACTTTGAACAGGTAGCAATTTGACATTTATATTCTAGCTTAAGCACTTTATCAAAGCCTTCATGTTAACCCCGCTGTGTGAAGCTGTGGCTGATGCTCTGCGAGGGATGCCGACAACATACGAAGCCAAAGAGTACAATATAAACTTTTATTAAAATAAATTAATAAAGCTCTCAACATCTACTTTCAGTGAAGATCTTCAAAAGGTTCTTCACATGGAATGTCTATTGTAGCCCTATCTGAATAACAAAACCAAT
Source organism: Myxine glutinosa (assembly GCF_964187855.1). Lineage (NCBI taxonomy): Eukaryota > Metazoa > Chordata > Myxini > Myxiniformes > Myxinidae > Myxine > Myxine glutinosa. Next base: position 934,588 of record NC_136264.1, read on the forward strand.
CGACACCACCACACTCCAGCTACAGCAACAAAACCACCACTCGTACTCAGACCAGCCACCAAAGCTGGTCTTTAAAATCATACACCAAGAACACCCGAGCTGATGTGTAGAGGGCACGAGGGTTGGAGGGGAACACAATGGTGTTCAGAGCTGTTTACTAGCCAAATTCATTACCGTTGGAAGTCAACTATATAAATAAAATAAATAATAAATAAAAAGATAGCCTAGAGATATGAACATTCACATGCCAGCTGTCTAGCCTGTGTTCAAAACAGCCTGGCTACAAACTACCTACTACCCTGTTTTGCAGGCAGGATGATTCACCGAGTGATTCACCATCGGATCGACGTTAAGCAGAGTGTCCGATCTGCTGCCATTAGATCCCACAAAGTTTGCTATGAAGAGTAGGTGAGCTATTGCCGACATCCTGAATTTTTTTTTTTTTGATATTAACAAAGTCCCACCCTGATGAGCACTCGGAAGGCAAAAGAAAACTACCCATTGTAATCCTTGCCGTGGACCAGAAAGATCCATCCAATTGTACGATAAAAATTTATTTTTTGAGAACCAAAATACAATCAGAACCAAATATTTATTTTATCCAATATTTTATTTTTGTAATCCTATTTTTATAATATTTACTAGCAGAAGTACCTGGCATTGCCAGGGAGGGGAGGGGTGGGGAGGGGAACGGGGGGAGGGGAGAAGAGGGGGGGGAGGGGGAGGGGAGGAAGGAGGAGAGGGGAGGGAGGGGGAGGGGGAGGGATGGGAGGGGGAGGGGGAGGCTTTGTGAAAATTGTGAAAAAACGCAATCGCTTTTCGCTCTGAATTACGTGCGAACGCGTAACTGAGTTTATGGCGGCAAGGAACATCACGTGATCGCTCTGAGCGAATCGGCACGCTGCTCTGCCACCTGCTCAGATTCCGTGTATAATATTCCTCGCTGAAATGCACCGAGGTAAATATGAATAAAAAATATGGATCATCAAATATTTTGAGGTAGGCCATGTTCTTCCCAAGCTCAATGGCCATGTCTATGCCAAATATCAAGCACGTGAGCCTCTCCGTTTAGGAGTCTATCGGTATCACACACACACACACTTTTATATATATAGATAATCATTTTTATAATCCTATTTTTATAATCCTATTTTTATAATCCTTTATTTATAATCCTATATTTATAATCCTATTTTTATAATCCTATTTTTATAATCCTATATTTATAATCCTATATTTATAATCCTATTTTTATAATCCTATATTTATAATCCTTTATTTATAATCCTATTTTTATAATCCTATTTTTATAATATTTATAATCCTATTTTTATAATCCTATTTTTATAATCCTATATTTATAATTCTATTTTTATAATATTTATAATCCTATTTTTATAATCCTATTTTTATAATCCTATTTTTATAATATTTATAATCCTATTTTTATAATCCTATTTTTATAATATTTATAATCCTATTTTTATAATCCTATTTTTATAATCCTATTTTTATAATATTTATAATCCTATTTTTATAATCCTATTTTTATAATATTTATAATCCTATTTTTATAATCCTATTTTTATAATCCTATATTTATAATCCTATTTTTATAATCCTATATTTATAATCCTATATTTATAATCCTATTTTTATAATCCTTTATTTATAATCCTATATTTATAATCCTATTTTTATAATCCTTTTGTAATTCTATTTTTATAATATTTATAATCCTATATTTATAATCCTATATTTATAATCCTATATTTATAATCCTATATTTATAATCCTATATTTATAATCCTATATTTATAATCCTATATTTATAATCCTATTTTTATAATCCTATTTTTATAATCCTATTTTTATAATCCTATTTTTATAATCCTATATTTATAATCCTATTTTTATAATCCTATTTTTATAATCCTCTATTTATAATCCTTTATTTATAATCCTATTTTTATAATCCTTTATTTATAATCCTATTTTTATAATCCTTTTGTAATTCTATTTTTATAATATTTATAATCCTATTTTTATAATCCTATTTTTATAATCCTTTTGTAATTATATTTTTATAATATTTATAATCCTATTTTTATAATCCTATTTTTATAATCCTTTATTTATAATCCTATTTTTATAATCCTATTTTTATAATCCTTTATTTATAATCCTATATTTATAATCCTATTTTTATAATCCTTTTGTAATTCTATTTTTATAATATTTATAATCCTATTTTTATAATCCTATTTTTATAATCCTTTTGTAATTCTATTTTTATAATATTTATAATCCTATTTTTATAATATTTATAATCCTATTTTTATAATCCTTTTGTAATTCTATTTTTATAATATTTATAATCCTATTTTTATTTTGGACTAAATGTTAATGCAGGTTATTTTACAAGCCAAATGCCTATAGCAAAGTCTGTTAAAATTCTCACTTTGGTCTATGATCATGATCAGGGGTGTGTTCGGTTACCAGCTAGCGCTTCCCACGCCGGCCGTTCCTCATCGGTTTTGATTGCCTGCTTAAGCTACTTAGCGAGCGCTCTACAAGAAACCTGGTAACTGAACACACCCCTGGTATAACCACATTGCATTCTACTACATGACATGAATAATTACATTTGAATAGAATATTATAAACAAATTCAGAAAACAGTTATTTATATAGCAATTAAGTTTCTTTGGTAACTCGATTAAAGAGAAAATCAGTAAACAACAAACAGGCTTACATACGGTAATAGAATATTAAAAAAAAAAAAAAAAAAAATTACAAATAAATCTATACAAGACAGGTGCGTGCATGCGTCACCATTTCTCAGATGGCTTAACGGATCTTAAAACTCAGTTCATCAGTCGGTGACGGGGAGTGTATTAGGCAAGGAATATATATATATATACATGTATATTAAAATTTTCGAAAAAAATAAAAAATAAATAAAAAGTTCGATATATATATATATATTTTTTTTTTTTTTTTTTTTTTTTTTTTGTTCTATGGTGCCCGAGTCCGAGCCCTTGTAGCTATAGGAAAGGCAATATTACATTATCCCCAATTAGTGTGCGCGCATACCACCCTCCAACAGCGAATATAATCATATGAATTTTCCTTAATGGATGTAGGTAGGGGAGTGTTTCCGGCACCTACAATAAAATCAAAATAAATAAATAAAGATTTTTTTGTTTGTTTTGTTTGATTTCTTCAAAATGTCAACATGATAACATCACCGGGCAACGCCGGTTACTCCTGCTTGTAAAAGTATTAATATTTGATCGTAAAACACGAATACAAACCAAGCAAACAGCGATAAATGCGCGAATCAGTACAAATAGTACAAAAGGTAACAAATGAATGCACTTGTAGGTTGTGTTTTAAACTTAAAGATAAAACAATAAAGATTTTGTAAATAACAATAAGGATACAATGGACGTGTGCACGAACCCAGAACACGAAGCTGTAGAAGATGAGCAGGGTCTTCAAACATCCGATCACCGGCTTCGTCTGAAGTCGCCGCGACGGCATCGCCGATGGTGTGTGCGAGAGATTGCTTCAACAAACCGACAAACTCGCACAAACAAAGGAAGGTGGGAAGGAAACCTCGTCCTCTCACTCGCTCAGACTTCGCACCCAATACTCTGGGAATAGCGGGACGTGTGCACGATGACGTCAGAAGCATCCTCATCGCCTCATTTTATTGTGCTCGGTTTATTGTTTTTATTTTCATACCTTTACAGAAACCTGTGAACATCATGTTGGTCATTTAAAGATATCAATATTTATGCATATATGTATATATATCTAAATGAGAGAGAGAGAGAGAGAGAGAAAGAAAAAAAGAGAAAATGGTTCTAACCAATGCCCTAACATATTGAATTCGTGCTTATACACCGCCCGCAACATAAAGGACATCGATGTATGTTATGTCTTCGTTTTGCTTGAATTTATTACCTTGTCAGTTCAAGAGTTATATAAGAGTTAATTAATTCCATGCGATACAAACATCCCTCTTTAACTCAGGTAAGCACGACAAGCTGCACATGCTGCAGGTAAGGGGTAGTGAGACCATTCATTATATTAAACAATATGCCTTCGTTCTATTTTTATCTACCGCTTCGGTCCATCCATGTATGATGAAATCCTTTTTACTTTTTATAGTTTGTATAATTATCTCACACGGCTCATGTGTGTACATTAATTACAATCAGAATTTGACCTTATTATATCGTATTAACATGAACGTCATTATGACGTGATAACAAAGACACGCCCACAAACACGGGCCGTGGTTATGATGTCATTTGCACAGATAGATCCACGTTGCCAATCGACGCCGCACTCCTACCGCGGTCGTATATAATAAAGCCGGCCATCTCCAAAACTACAACCATGACGTCTCATTACACTTTTATATACACTGGCGTGACTCCGCGCACCTCACCACACGTCGTTTCAGAGGGATAGGGATAGGCATATTTGACCATTTCGGTGTCTTTTGGGTCTGCAGGGTCTTTTGGGTCTTCAGGGGCTTTTGGATATTAAGGGTATTTTGGTTCCTCTGGGTCTTAAAAGGCCTTTGGGGGTCTTCAGGGTGTTTTGGGTCTTCGGGGTCTTTTGGGTCTTCGGTGTCTTCAGGGGCTTTTGGGTCTTAAGGGTCTTTTGGTTCCTCTGGGTATTTAAGGGTCTTTGGGTCTTTTTAGGTCTTTGGGGTCTTTTGGATCTTCTGGGCCTTTAAGGGTATTTTGTGTCTTTGGGGTGTTTTGAGTCTTCGGGGTCTTCAGGGTCTTTAAGGGTCTTTGTGGTCTACAGGGTGTTTTGGGTCTTCAGGGTGTTTTGGGTCTTCGGGGGTATTTTGGGTCTTCTGTGTCTTTTGGGTATTTGGGGTGTTTTGGGTCTTTGGGGTCTTCAGGGTGTTTTGAGTCTTCAGGGTGTTTTGGGTTTTCGGGGTCTTTTGGGTCTTCGGGGCCATTTGAGTCTTCAGGATCTTTTTGAGCCTCAGGGCCTTCAAGTGTGTTTTGGGTCTTTGGGGTGTTTTTTTTTTGTTTTTTTTTGTATACAGAGTCGAGGCTCGTGAAAGAGCTAACATTTATCAAACAAACAAATCAAACAAACAAGCAAACAAAGAATATAAAAAGGGGAGCGGTCGACAATATGGGGAGAGAAGGGGAGGAAGCACACAAACACAACATTTGAGAACAGGGACATCGGCAGATGTTTTTGGAGGGAGAGGGCCTGGGGGGAGGCAGGATAGGTATAAAACGCAAGGACACCAAGGACTTCCAGGAAAGAAGTCAAAAGTCACCTCAAAAAGTGGATTTGGGGTGAAATTAGCAGGGGGTAGAAAAGATCAAGGTTTTGGATTGGGGAAGATAAGAGATGGTGGTGAACAGCCGTTTTAAAGACCTGGAGGGAGGAGTGGGATTGAAGAGAGTGAGGGAGTTTGTTCCAGAGACAGGAGAAAAGAGGAATTGAAGGAGTGAAGGTGAGCAGAGAGTCTTGATTTTGGCCTGTTTAACCATAAGAGGTTTGCAGGCAGATCTTGTGCGACCTGCAGGAATATTTGGGGGACAGAGCCCAGAGAGAGCTGGGGGAGCAAGGCCGGAGAGGAGTCGGTAGAAGACGGAAAGACCACCAACCTGCCTGCGGTGATTAAGTGAAAGGCCCTCGGAGATAGCGTCATCGCGGGAGATTCCAATGATTCTGAACGCTTTGGTTTCAACAGCGTGAAGACGAGCTAGGTGTGAGGCAGGAGCACCAGCCCAGAGGGGAGAGCAGTATTCCATTGAGCTGCGGATGAAAGCCTTGCATGTGGTGAGGAGCTCAGGTGTGCCAAGGAAGGACTTCGCACGACGGAGGATGCCCAGTCGGCGACTGGCTTTGGAGGCCAGCTTGGAAATGTGGTTTTCCCAGGAAAGATCATGGCAGATAGTGAGACCCAAAAGCTTGAGTGACAGAACTTCTTGGAGAGGATTATTCAGAAAGTAGATGGGAGGGTTGTCCAGTCGGTCTTTTCAGAGAGACATCGTAAGAGTGTGGGATTTGTCAGGATTGAAAGACATGTTCCACTTGTTTGCCCAGTCTGTGATTTTGTCCAGGTCTGCAGAGAGTGAGGAGGCTGCAGACTGCCGATCTGAGCGATGAGGAATGGAGCAGCAGAGAGTGGAGTCATCAGCAAAGAGATAGAGAGGATTTTCAAGAGAGTCAGAGAGATCATTGATGAAGACCAGAAAAAGCACAGGGCCCAGAACACTGCCTTGGGGAACTCCAGCCTGAACAGGAAGAGGAGATGAGAGCAACCCATTCAGGGCCACACGTTGACTACGACTAGAGAGGAAGTCCACCAGCCATGCGTGGAGATTTCCATGGATACCAAAGGAGGAGAGTTTGGTGAGCAGAGCGGGGTGCCAGACCGTATCGAAAGGCACGTGATATGTCGAGGGAGACAGCTCTAATTTCCTGTTTGGCATTGAGGACCTCCATCCATTGTTGAGACAGCAGAAGCAGCATGTCCAGAGTAGAGTGACCTGGTCTGAAACCAAATTGATGATCAGAGATCAAGCCATTGGAGAAGAGGAAAGATTTCATATCCGAAGCAATGATGGATTCCATGACTTTGCTGATAATTGGGAGAAGGCTGATTGGTCTGTAGTTGCTAGGATCGGTTTTTGCACCTTTTTTGTGCAAAGCGGTGATGTTGGCTGATTTCCAAGCAGATGGTAGTTGACCTTGAGCAAAAGAGAGGGCGCCGAGAACAAAGAGAGGGAGTGAAAGAGCGGAAGAACAGGATTGTAGGACCCGTGGTCTGATGCCGTCAGGTCCAGTTGCAGAATCAGAGTCGAGGGTTGACAGAAACTTTTCCACCTTGTCAGGAGGAAAGGACACGGAGTCCAGGAGCAGCTGGGTACGACTGGGTATGGTGGGTACAGAGAGTGATGGGTTTGGGACACAAGATTTGGAGGCAAACACAGAGTTGAGGCATTCAGCTTTTTCACGTGCGGAGTCAGCTGTGTAGCCGTTTGAGGTAAGGGGGGGGGGGGGGATGGAGGGGGAACAAACACCAGAAACAGATTTGACCAGACGCCACCAGGATTTGGAAGAGGGAGACAGATAAGAGAGTTCGGTCTTGAGAACGGAGAGATATTGTTTCCTGGCTCTCCCGAGGGTGGACACACACTTGTTTCGGGCTTTGTGAAAGGAAATGAGATTTCCTTCCGTTAGATTTGCTTTCCAGGAGACGAAGGCAAGTTGTTTCTGGGCAACAGCCTCACCACAAGAATCCGTGTACCATGGATGGGAGGAAGGGTATGACAACTGAAGACGAGATGGGATAAATCTGTGCATGAGAGAGAGCAATTTACTTGGGAAGAATTCCCAGGATGAGTTGATGTCAGAGGTGGTAGAGATGGGAGACCAGTCCAGATGATTGATGGCTGCTTGAAGTGAAGACGCTGTGTGCCAGTTGGCCTGAGTGAAATGCCAGACTCGTCGACGCTGAGCAGGCTCCCTGAGAATGGTCAGAGAGATGTCCACTTTAACAAGCACATGATCAGATGATCCGATTGGAGCAGAAGAAGAGCAGCAGACATTTTCAGGGAAGTTAGTCATAACCAAGTCCAGAAGAGAAGATGCTCCGTTGACTGAGATCCGGGTCGGGAAATTGACAGATTGTGTCAGTCCCAGTGAGTCGCAGAAGTCCTTTGCTGAGGAGCCATGGCTGGTGAGAGAGGTACCCACACCCAGCCAACTGGCATGGTGACAATTGAAATCACCACATATGAGGAAGAGAGAGTTGGGATGAGTAGATAGAAGTTGGTCCATATTATCAGACAGCGAGATGTAGATGGAGTCATCACTGTTTGGTGGACGGTACAACACACATATGAACAAGAGGTGGGAGCAAAGGGGAAGCCGTAGCCAGAGGTATTCCTGGGGGTGAGGTGGAGAGAGTGCAGTGCAGGGCGAGTGAGGAAGAGAGTTTTTGATAAATATAGCAACCCCACCTCCAGGACGAGGCTCAGGTCTATCATACCGGAGGAGGGAGTAACCCGGGAGAGATACTAAGGAATCAGAGACATCATGAAGGAGGAAAGTTTCTGTTAAGCAGATCACGTCTGGTTTGACAGAAGCAACCTGTATGGAGAGATCAGTTAACTTTGAACGAAGGCCCCGGATGTTTGAGGTCCATACCGTTAATGAAGAGGAAGGGGGAGCTTCGGATACAGAACAGGGGGGAGGAGGGGTAGGGTAAGATGTGGAAGAGGTGGAAGAGGTAGGGAGAGCTGTTGAAGGTGTGTCAGAGATTTCAGAATAGCTCGGAGAAAGGGAAGGATGGGGCGGACAAAAGGTTTGATGGTGATTGGGTGAGGCACAATGAGGTGTTATTTGAGGAGGGTGAAGAGCGAGGCAGAAGGTTGGGGGAGATGGAGGTGAGAGTTGGAAGGGGGAAGAAGCAGGGAGGACGCTTTGAGGAGGGGGAGTGAGAGGGGAGAAATTGAGAAGAAATTAGGGTGGGGAGATTTGAAGGGGAGGGGCGAGGGGGGAGTTTAGGAGGGAAGGGACAAGGGGAGGGATTTGAAAGGGATGGGATATGGG